>NC_088240.1:81170362-81317862 GCF_036934945.1 Oncorhynchus masou masou | reverse complement strand
CCCGGTGCCACCACCCCGCTGACCAGAAGCTCTCGGGGTGTGCGAGAACACGTGGGCGGACGAAGAGAGAGCAGTAGGAGTAGCAGTGTTATCTGTGGTGATCCATGTTTCCGTCAGTGCCAAGAAGTCGAGGGACTGGAGGGAGGCATAGGCTGAGATGAACTCTGCCTTGTTGGCCGCAGATCGGCAGTTCCAGAGGCTACCGGAGACCTGGAACTCCACGTGGGTCGTGCGCGCTGGGACCACCAGATTAGGGTGGCCGCGGCCACGCGGTGTGGAGCGTTTGTATGGTCTGTGCAGAGAGGAGAGAACAGGGATAGATAGACACATAGTTGACAGGCTACAGAAGAGGCTACGCTAATGCAAAGGAGATTGGAATGACAAATGGACTACACGTCTTGAATGTTCAGAAAGTTAAGCTTACGTAGCAAGAATCTTATTGACTAAAATGATTGAAATGATACAGTACTGCTGGAGTAGGCTAGCTGGCAGTGGCTGCGTTGTTGACTTTGTAGGCTAGCTGGCAGTGGCTGCGTTGTTGACACTACACTAATCAAGTCATTCCGTCGAGTGTAATAGTTTCTACAGTGCTGCTATTCGGGGGCTAGCTGGCTAGCTAGCAGCTGGCTAGCAGTGTTGATTACGTTACGTTACGTTAAAAGAACGACAATAGCTGGCTAGCTAACCTAGAAAATCGCTCTAGACTACACAATTGTCTTAGATACAAAGACGGCTATGTAGCTAGCTAGCTACGATCAAACAAATCAAACCGTTGTACTGTAATGAAGTGAAATGAAAATGTGATACTACCTGTGGAGCGAAGCGGAATGTTGACCGGGTTGTTGAAGTTCTATTCGGTAGACGTTGGCTAGCTGTTGGCTAGCTAGCTAGCAGTATCTCCTACGTTAAGGACGACAAATAGCTGGCTAGCTAACCTCGGTAAATTAAGATAATCACTCTAAGTCTACACACTCTAAACTACACAATTATCTTGGATACGAAGACAGCAAAGACAACTATGTAGCTAGCTAACACTACACATATATATATACACATATAAATATATATGTATGTATATGTATACATATATATATATACACAAGTGCTCCCAGGAGAATCCAATGTCTCAGTCTTATCAGGGTTATGCCGACTGTACATAAAATATAAACTCAGGTTAATATACCATTGAGTTTCTCAGGTTACACACATACACCTGGATTGTGTGTTGTAGAATAGTGGCCTGAGGGCACACACTTAATATATTGTGAAATCTGTTGTAAAATGTATTTTCATGTTTAAATGGGATTATAATGTATATCACTGCCTTCCTTTCTCCTAGACCCATGATTAATACAAATACTTTTTTATTTAACTAGGCAAGACAGTTAAGGACAAATTCTTATTTACAATGATGGTCTAGGAACAGTGGGTTAACTTGCCTTGTTCAGGGGAAAAATAACAGATTTTTACCTTGTCAGCTCAGGGATTCAAGCCAACAACCTTTCAGTTACTGTCCCAATGCTCTAACCACTAGGCTACCTGCCGCCCCTAAATACAAATGGCCTTTGAAACCAAAAGGTAATCTGAAGTCTGTGAGGTCTCGTTATGAACATACATTGTACATAATATGTCTGTCTTCAACAAATAAAGGTGTGTATTTGCATGTGTGTGTATTGTCTAAATTCGTCTTGATTATAGGATTTGATGAAGTAAAACAAAGAAGAAATACTCCAGATATAACAGACTGACCAGAGCCCCCCGGCACATAAACTACTGCAGCATAAATACTGGAGGTTGAGACAGGAGGGGTCGGGAGTCACTGTGGCCCGTTCCGACGATACCCCCGGACAGGGCCAAACAGGCAGGATATAACCCCACCCACTCTGCCAAAGCACAGCTCCCACACAACTAGAGGGATATCTTCAACCACCAACTTACCATCCTGAGACAAGGCCAAGTATAGCCCACAAAGATCTCCGCCACGGCACATCTCAAGGGGGGGGCGCCAATCCAGACAGGAAGATCACGTCATGAACTTGAACTCAACCCACTCAAGTGACGCATCCCTCCTAGGGACGGCATAGAAGAGCACCAGTAAGCCAGTGACTCAGCCCCTGTAATAGGGTTAGAGGCACAGAATCCCAGTGGAGAGAGGGGAACCGGCCAGGCAGAGACAGCAAGGCGGTTCATTGCTCCAGAGCCTTTCCATTCACCTTCACACTCCTGGGCCAGACTACACTCAATCATATGACCTACTGAAGACATGAGTCTTCAAGAAAGACAAAGGTTTGAGACCGAGTCTGCGTCTCTCACATGGATAGGCAGACCATTCCATCAAAATTGAGCTCTATAGGAGAAAGCCCTTTTGCTCAGAAACAGTAAGGAGGCCTGCGTCTTGTGACCGTAGCGTATGTGAAGGTATGTACGGCAGGACCAAATTGGAAAGATAGGTAGGATCAAGCCCATGTAATGCTTTGTAGATTAGCAGTAAAACCTTTAAATCAACCCTTGCCTTAACAGGATGCCAGTGTAGGGAGTCATGCACTGGAGTAATATGATCAAATTTTGGGGTTCTAGTCAAGATTCTAGCAGCCGTGTTTAGCGTTAACTGAAGTCTATTTTTGTGCTTTATCCAGGTAGCCAGATAGTAGAGCATTGTTGTAGTCTTAACCTACAGTAGAAGTGACAAAAGCATGGATTCATTTTTCTGCATCATTTTTGTACAGAAAGTTTCTGATTTTTGCAATGTTACGTAGATGGAAAAAAGCTGTCATTGAAACAATATGTTCATCAAAAGCGAGATCAGGGTCCAGAGTAACGCCGAGATCCTTCACAGTTTTATTTGAGATGACTGTACAACCATCAAGATTAATTGTCATATTCAACAGAAGGTCTCTTTGTTTCTTGGGACCTAGAACAAGCATCTCTTTTTTGTCCGAGTTTAAACATAGAAAATTTGCCTCAATTCACTTCCTTATGTCTGAAACACAGGCTTCCAGGGAGGGCAATTTTGGGGCTCCACCATGTTTCATCGAAATGTACAGCTGTGTGTCATCCGCATAGCAGTGAAAGTTAACATTATGTTTCTGAATGACATCACCAAGAGGTAAAATATATAGTGAAAACAATATTGGTCCTAAAACGGAGCCTTGAGGAACCCCGAAATTTACAGTTGATTTGTCAGAGGACAAACCATCTACAGAGACAAACTGATACCTTTCCAACAGATAAGATCTAAACCAAGCCAGAACTTGTCCCTGTAGACCAATTTGGGTTTCCAATTTCTCCAAAAGAATGTTGTGATCGATGATATCAAAAGCAGCACGAGGACAGATGCCGAGCCTTGGTCTGACGCCATTAAAAGGTAATTTACCACCTTCACAAGTGTAGTCACAGTGCTATGATGGGGTCTAAAACCAGACTGAAGCGTTTCGTACACATTGTTTGTCTTCAGAAAGGCAGTGAGTTGCTGCGCAACAGGTTTTCAAAGATTTTTGAGAGGAATGGGAATTTTGATATAGGCCGATAGTTAAAAATATATATTTTCTGGGTCAAGATTTGGCGTTTTCAAGAGAGGCTTTAATGCTGCCACTTTTAGTGAGTTTGGTACACATCCGGGGGATAGAGAGCCATTTATTATATTCAACATAGGAGGGCCAAGCACAGGAAGCGGCTCTTTCAGTTGCTTAGTTGGAATAGAGTCCAGTATGCAGCTTGAAAGTTTAGAGGCCATGATTATTTTCATCAATGTGTCAAGAGATATAGTACTAAAAAACTTGAGTGTCTCCCTTGATCCTAGGTCATGGCAGAGTTGTGCAGACTCAGGACAACTGAGCGTTTGGAGGAATATGCAGATTTATAAAGGAGTCCTTAATTTTCTTTCTAATGATCTCATGATCTTTTCCTCAAATAAGTTCAGGAATTTATCACTGCTGAAGTGAAAGTAATCCTCTCTGAGGAATTCTGCTTTTTAGTTAGCTTTGTGACATTATCAAAAATACATTTTGGATTGTTCTTATTTTCCTCAATTAATTTGGAAAAATAGGATGATCGAGCAGCAGTGAGGGCTTTTCGATACTGCACGGTACTGTCTTTCCAAGCTAGTCGGAAGACTTCCATGATGTTGCGCCATTTCCATTCTAATTTTCTGGGAGCTTGCTTCAGAGCTCGGGTATTTTCTATATACCAGGGAGTTAGTTTCTTATGACAATTTGTTTTTGTTTTTAGGGGTGCGACTGCATCTAGGGTATTGCGCAACGTTAAATTGAGTTCCTCAGTTAGGTGGTTAACTGATTTTTGTACTCTGGTGTCCTTGGGTAGGCGGAGGGAGTCTAGAACGGCATCTAAGAATCTTTGGGTTGTCCGAGAATTTATAGCACGACGTTTGATGATCTTTGGTTGGGGTCTGAGCAGAATATGTGTTGCGATTGCAAACATAATAAAATGGTGGTCTGATAGACCAGGATTGTGAGGAAAAATATTAAGATCCACAACATTTATTCCATGGGACAAAACTAGGTTCAGAGTATGATTGTGACAGTGAGAAGGTCTGGAGACATGTTGGACAAAACCCACTGAGTCGATGATGGCTCCGAAAGCATTTTGGAGTGATTCTGTGGACTTTTCCATGTTAATATTAAAGTCACCACAAAAATGTGAATATTATCTGCTATGACTACAAGGTCTGATAGGAATTCAGGGAACTCAGTTAGGCCCAGGAGGCCTGTAAACAGTAGCTATAAAACGTTTGGACGTCCTACACATTCAAGGTTTTTTGCAACGATACGCCACAGTATTCTTGCTTCCCTCCCGGCCCGAGGGCACACTCTTTGTAGTAGGCTTAAACTGAAGATGTGGCAATATCATCTGCTATTATCCTCAGTAATTTTCCATCCAAATTGTCAGACCCCGGTGGCTTGTCATTGTTGATAAACAACGTGAAGCATGGAGGAGGAGGTGTTATGGTGTGGGGGTGCTTTGCTGGAGAGACTGTGATTTATTTAGAATTCAAGGAACACTTAACCAGCATGGCTACCAGAGCATTCTGCAGCGATACGCCATCCCATCTGGTCTGGGCTTAGCGGGACTATCATTTGTTTTTCAACAGGACAATGACCAAACACACCTCCAGGCAGTGTAATGGCTATTTTACCAAGAAGGAGAGTGATGGAGGACTGCATCAGATGACCTGGCCTCCACAATCCCCTGACCTCAAACAAATTGCGATTTTAGGATGAGTTGGACCGCAGAGTGAAGAAAAAGCAGCCAACAAGTGCTCAGCATATGTGGGAACTCCTTCAAGACTGATGGAAAAGCAATCCAGATTAAGCTGGTTGAGAGAATGCCAAGCTGTCATCAAGGCATCAAGGTAGTGTGCAAAGCTGTCATCAAGGCAAAAGGTGGCTATTTGAAGAATCTCAAATAGATTTTTATTTGTTGAACAGTTTTTTTAGGTACACCATGATTCCATATGTGTTATTTCATGGTTTTGATGTCTTCACAATTATTACAATATATAAAATAGCAAAAATAAATAAAACCCCTTGAATTAGTAGGTGTTCTAACATTTTTGTCCAATAGTGTATGTAAACACTTTCAACTGTCAACTGTGTTTATTTTTTAGCAAACCTAAGATGTGTAAATATTTGTATGAACATAACAAGATTCAACAACTGAGACATAAACTGAACAAGTTCCACAGACATGTGACTAACAGAAATGGAATAATGTGTCCCTGAACAAAGGGGGGGAGGGGGGGTCAAAACCAAAAGTAACAGCCAGTATCTGGTGTGGCCCCCAGCTGCATTAAGTTCCTCAGTGCATCTCCTTCTCATGGACTGCACCAGATTTACCAGTTCTTGCTGTGAGATGTTACCCCACTCTTCCACCAAGGCACCTGCAAGTTCCTAGACATTTCTGGGGGGAATGGCCGTAGCCCTCACCCTCCGATCCAACAGGTCCCAGACGTGCTCAATGGGATTGTGATCCGGGCCCTTCGCTGGCCAAGGCAGAACACTGACATTCCTTTCTTGCAGGAAATCAATCACAGAACGAGCAGTATGGCTGGTGGCATTGTCATGCTGGAGGGTCATGTCAGGATAAGTCTGCAGGAAGGGTACCACGAGGGAGGAGGATGTCTTCCCTGTAACGCACAGCGTTGCGATTGCCTGTAATGACAACAAGCTCAGTCCGATGATGCTGTGACACACCGCCCCAGACCATGATGGACCATCCACCTCCAAATCGACCCCGCTCCAGAGTACAGGCCTCTGTGTCACTCTCATTCCTTCGACGAAAATGCGAATCTGACCATCACTCCCGGTGAGACAAAACTGCGACTTGTCAATTAAGAACACCTTTTGCCCGTCCTGTCTGGTCCAGCGACGGTGGGTTTCTTGTCGGGTGAGGACCTGCCTTACAACAGGCCTACAAGCCCTCAGTCCAGCCTCTCTCAGACTATTGCGGACACTGATGGAGGGATTGTGCATTTCTGGTGTGACTCGGGCAGTTGTTGTTGTCATCCTGTACCTGTTCCTCAGGTGTGATGTTTAGATGTACCGATCCTGTGCAGGTGTTGTTACACGTGGTCTGCCACTGCGAGGATGATGAGCTGTCCGTCCTGTCTCCCTGTAGCGCTGTCTTAGGTATCTCACAGAACGGACATGGCAATTTATTGCCCTGGCCACATCTGCAGTCCTCATACCTCCTTGCAGCATGCCTAGGCACATTTACACAGATAAGCAGGGACCCTGGGCATCTTTCTTTTGGTGTTATTCAGAGTCAGGAGAAAGGCCTCTTTAGTGTTCATAACTGTGACCTTAATTGCCTACCGTCTGTAAGCTGTTAGTGTCTTGTTGACCGTACCACAGGTGCATGTTCATTAATTGCATTGGAAAAAGCATTGGAAAAAGTGTTCAAACCCTTTACAATGAAGATCTGTGAAGTTATTTGGAATTTTACGAATTATCTTTGAAAGACAGGGTCCTGAAAAAGGGACTTTTTTTAATACTTACACACTATTTACTATATTCTAGTCAAGGCCATCCTATGTATCTATTGCTGTACATACAGTTGAAGTCGGAAGTTTACATACACTTAGGTTGGAGTCATTAAAACTTGTTTTTCAACAATTCCACAAATTTCTTATTAACAAACTATATTTTTGTCAAGTCGGTTAGGACATCTACTTTGTGCATGACACCATTCATTTTTCCGACAATTGTTTTCGACAAACTTCAAACTTTTGCTTTCAAATGATGCCAAGAATATGCATATCCTTGCCTCAGCGACTGAGCTAACAGGTAGTTGGATTTGAGTATGTCATTTCAGGTGAAAATTGAAAAAAAAGGGGCGGATCCTTAAGAGGAAGGTTTGACCCAAGTTAAACAATTTAAAGGCAATACTACAAAATACTAATTGAGTGTATGTAAACTTCTGACCCACTGGGAATGTGATGAAAGAAATAAAAGCTGAAATAAATAATTTGCTCGACTATTATTATAACATTTCACATTCTTAAAATAAAGTGGTGATCCTAACTGACCCGTGACAGGGAATTTTTACTCGGATTAAATGTCAGGAATTGTGAAAAACTGAAAAACTGTATTGAATGTATTTGGCTAAGGTGTATTCTAAACTTCCGACTTCAACTGTATATTATTCTATCCTATGTATTCTTCAGATATGCTACATATTCTATCCATATTGTCTATATATCTCATAATTTATATATATATATATATATACAGTGCATTTGGAAAGTATTCAGACCCCTTTTATTTATGTTACGTTACAGCCTTATTCTAAAATGTATTAAATAGTTTTTCCCCTCATCAATCTAGAATCAATACCCCATAATGACAAAGTGAAATAGGTTTTTAGAAATGTCTGCAAATGTATTAAAAAAATTTAAATATCACATTTACATAAGTAATCAGATCCTTTATTCAGTAATTGGTTGAAGCACCTTTGACAGGGATTACAGCCCTGAGTCGTCTTGGGTATGATGCTACAAGCTTGGCACACCTGATTTTGGGGAGTTTCTCCCATTCTTCTCTGCAGATCCTCTCAAGCTCTGTCAGATTGGATGGGGAGTGTTGTTGCACAGCTATTTTTAATAAAAAAAAAATTCACCTTCAGTTAACCAGGTAGGCTAGTTGAGAACAAGTTCTCATTTACAACTGCGACCGGGCCAGGATAAAGCAAAGCAGTGCGACACAAACAACAAAACAGAGTTACACATGGAATAAACAAGCGTACAGTGAATAACACAAAAGAAAAAAAGAAAGTCTATATGCAGTGTGTGCAAATGAAATGAGGTAAGGCAATAAATAGGCCATAGTAGTGAAGTAATTACAATTTGGCAAATTAACACTGGAGTGATAGATGTGCAGATGATGATGTGCAAGTAGAAATACTGGTGTGAAAAAGAGCAGAAAAGTAAATAAAAACAATATGGGGATGAGGTAGGTAGATTGGATGGGCTATTTACAGATGGGCTATGTGCACCTGCAGCGATCATTTAGCTGCTCAGATAGCTGATGATTTTCAGGTCTCTCCAGAGATGTTCGATCGGGTTTAAGTCCAGGCTCTGGCTGGGTCACTCAAGGACATTCAGAGACTTGTCCCGAAGTCATTCCTGTGTTGTCTTGGCTGTGTGCTTAGGGTTGTCCTGTTGGAAGGTGAATCTTCGCCCCAGTCTGAGGTTCTGAGCGCTGTGGAGCAGGAGTTCATCAAGGATCTCTCTGTACTTTGCTCCATTTATCTTTCCCTCGATCCTGACTAGTCTCCCAGTCCCTGCCGCTGAAAAACATCCCCACAATATGATGCCGCCACCACCATGCTTCACTGTAGGGATGGTGCCAGGTTTCATCCAGATGTGACACTTGGCATTCAGGCCAAAGAGTTCAATTTTGGTTTCATCAAACCAGAGAATCTTGTTTCTCATTATCTGAGAGTCTTTCGGGGGCCTTTTAACAAACTCCAAGCAGGCTGTAATGTGCCTTTTATTGAGGAGTGGCTTCCGTCTGGCTACTCTACCAAAAAGTCCTGATCGGTGGAGTGCTGCAGATATTGTTGTCCTTCTGGAAGGTTCTCCCATTTCCACAGAGGAACTCTGAAGCTCTGTCAGAGTGACCATCGGGTTCTTGATCACCTCCAAGGCCCTTCTACCCCGATTTCTCAGTTTGAACAGGACGGCCAGCTCTGTGAAGAGTCTTGGTAGTTCCAAACTTCTTCCATTTAAGACTGATGGAGGCCACTGTGTTCTGCAGAAATGTTTTGGTACTCTTCCCCAGATCTGTACCTCGACACAATCCTGTCTCGGGGGCTCTACGGATAATTCCTTTGACTTCATGGTTCAGCGCTCTGACATGCACTGTCAACTGTGGGACCTTATATAGGCAGGTGTGTGCCTCCTGAAGAAGGTTATCCAGACGGATGGTCATCGGGATCAGTGAGTCCAAGGTTAGATTGTCATCTCGGCAAGCCAACTCTGTCTAGACCTCTTCACGCCATCCTCTTCTGAATATTGTGCAGAGCGCCGGCTCTTTCCAGCCTTTGGATGTTGCCACTGTCCGAAAGGCACGTAGTCCACCGTGGTCTGGCCATCCTGCCGTAGTTGGAGTAGGCGCGCACCCCCTCTCTGCCCTCCAGTTGATGGTCGACAACCCCCCCTGAACAGAGCCATGAACCCCTCATAGTAACCCAGCTCCTCCTCTCCTCTCTTCCAGATGGTCGTAGCCCACTCCAACGCCCATCCGGTCAACAGGGAAATAAAGTATGTCATGAAAACGACGGGGATGAAGCCCAAAATAAACACATATATATATATATATATATATATATATATATATATATATAACACAGGGATGTCATCCAAACAAAAGAGTGAGGTGTAAACCTCTAAATAATACATGGGCGAGACCTATAATAGCGAGTGCACAATAACATGTAGCACAAAGCCGATACAACAGAGCACAGGTACTCACAAGACCAACGGACATGGGACAATAATCGACAAGGACAATGGGAAACAGAGGGCACATATATACACATACTAATCAGGGAGAATTGGAACCAGGTGTGCGTAATGAGACAAGACAGTCCGGTGTGAGTGGCAATGAATCCAGTTCAGTGACGCCTAGAAGGCCGGTGACGTAGACCTACGGAGCTGGTGAACGGAATGAGCAACAGTACCGGGGGGATAGGTGACAACCACACTATTTACCAAGAGAGTATTCCTATGTATTTTTCGTAGCTGTTTTCATACCACCACAAACCGAACCTGGCACTAAGACCGCACTCAATGAGCTGTATATGGCCACAAGTAAACAGGGAAATGCTCACCCAGAGGCGACGCTTTTTGTGACTTTAATGCTGGAAAACTCAAATCCGTTTTACCTCATTTCTACCAGCATGTTAAATGGGCAACCAGAGGGGAAAAAACTCTAGACCACCTTTACTCCACACACAGAGACGTGTACAAAGCTTTCCCTCGCCCTCCATTTGACAAATCTGACCGTAATTCTCTCCTCCTGATACCTGCTTACAAACAAAAACTAAAGCAGGATGAACCAGTTACTCGGTCAATAAGAAAGTGGTCAGATGAAGCAGATGCTAAGCTACAGGACTGTTTTGCAATAACATATTGGAATATGGTCAGAGATTCTTCAGATGGCATTGAGGAACACCACATCAGTCACTGGCTTCATCAATAAGTGCATCGATGACATCGTCCCCACAGTGACCGTACATACATACCCCAACCAGAAGCCATGGATTACAAGCAACATCCGCGCTGGGCTAAAGGGTAGAGCTGCCGCTTTCAATGAGCGGGAATCTAACCCGGAAGCTTATAAGAAATCCTACTATGCCCTCCGACAAACGCCCTTTCCCACTTGGACAAAAGGAACACCTATGTGAGAATTCTATTCATTGATTACAGCTCAGCGTTCAACACCATAGTGCCCTCAAAGCTCATCACTAAGCTAGGGACCCTGGGACTAAAGACCTCCCTCTGCAACTGGATCCTGGAATTCCTGACCGGTCGCCCCCAGGTGGTGAGGGTAAGCAACAACACATCCGCCACGCTGATCCTCAGCACAGGGGCCCCTCAGGGGTGCGTGCTCAGTCCCCTCCTGTACTCCCTATTCACTCATGACTGCATGGCCAGGCATGACTGCAACACCATCATTAAGTTTGCCGATGACACAACAGTGGTAGGCCTGATCACAGACAACAACAAGACAGCCTATAGGGAGGAGGTCAGAAACCTGGCCGTGCGGTGCCAGGACAACAACCTCTCCCACAACGTGATCAAGACAAATAAGATGATTGTGGACTACTGGAAAAGGAGGACGGATCACGCCCCCATTCTCATCGACAGGGCTGTAGTGGAGCAGGTTGAGATCTTCAAGTTCCTTGGTGTCCACATCATCCAAAAAATAACATGGTCCAAGCACACCAAGACAGTCGTGAAGAGGGCACGACAAAACCTATTCCCCCTCAGGAGACTGAAAAGATTTTGCATGGGTCCTCAGATCCTCAAAATGTTCTACAGCTGCACCATCGAGAGCATCCTGACTGGCTGCATCACTGCCTGGTATGGAAACTGCTCGACCTCCGACCGCAAGGCACTACAGAGGGTAGTGCGTACGGCCCAGTACACTACTTGGGCCAAGCTTCCTGCCATCCAGGACTTCTATACCAGGCGGTGTTAGAGGAAGGCCCTAAACATTTGTAAAAGACTCCAGCCAACCTAGTCATAGACTGTTCTCTCTGCTACAGCGCAGCAAGTGGTATTGGAGTGCCAAGTCTAGGTCCAAGAGGGTTCTAACAGCTTCTCACCCCCAAGCCATGAGACTCCTGAATATCTAATCAAACGGCTACCCAGACTATTTGCATTGTCCACTGTTTTACGCTGCTGCTACTCTCTGTTTATTATCTATGCATAGTCACTTTAATAACTCTACCTACATGTACATATTACCTCAATTACCTTGACTAACCAGTGCCCCCGCATATTGACTCATTCTATATAGCCTCGCTGTTATTATTTTACTGCTGCTCTTTAATTATTTGTTACTTTAATTTGTTTTTATTTTTCTAGGTATTTTTTTCTTAAAACTGCATTGTTGGTTAAGGGCTTTTAAGTAAGCCTGTGACAAATATAATTTGATTTGATTTGACTGATGAGACGCAGGTGTGTATAAAGACCGGTGGCCAGGACCAGTGGTTAGTAGACCGGCGAAGTCGAATGCCAGAGGGGAGGAGCAGGAGTAGACGTGACAGTATTTGATGCCATAATTATGAGTAATAATTATGAAATATGATAATAATAATATTTGATGACATTGGCAGGAATTCCTACTTCAACAATGACGTATAATGTGCTTGATCAAAACTAAAGGTAGTTGTTCAAAACCTGGATTGTAAATTGAAACTTAAATGAACTATGTATCTCTGTTTTACAGGTGGCATTACATACGTCTTATCAATGACATGTATCTAATGATAGGTGCCGATATGATGCAGATGTGGGTGTGGATGCAGGCATATACAGTGGGGCAAAAATGTATTTAGTCAGCCACCAATTTTGCAAGTTCTCCCACTTAAAAAGACGAGAGAGGCCTGTCATTTTCATCATAGGTACACTTCAACTATGACAGACAAAACTAGAAAAAAAAATCCAGATAATCACATTATAGTTTAAGAATTTATTTGCAAATTATGGTGGAAAATAAGTATTTGGTCAATAACAAAAATTTATCCCACTCCTTCATTGCCCGGGCGGTGTGTTTGGGATCATTGTCATGCTGAAAGTCCCAGCCACGTTTCATCTTCAATGCCCTTGCTGATGGAAGGAGGTTTTCACACAAAATCTCACGATACATGGCCCCATTCATTCTTTCCTTTACACGGATCAGTCATCCTGGTCCCTTTGCAGAAAAACAGCCCCAAAGCATGATGTTTCCATCCCCATGCTTCACAGTAGGTATGGTGTTCTTTGGATGCAACTCAGCATTCTTTGTCCTCCAAACATGATGAGTTGAGAAGACAAGAAAGCACTGGGGAGGCTGTCACAGTATCTTCAGGATATGACAGGCATCTTAGTGATTGGAGGGGATTTCAACACAGTCCTTGACACTGACAGGATCTCTGCATCTAAACATAGACAGCACACAGCCTTGAGGCCTCATCTGGAAGAGTTCATCTCCTCACGGAAACTAGTGGACATCTGGGCAAGACTACACCCAAAATAACAAGCCTTCACTCGCTCTCAGAATACCATCCACTCCAGGTTAGATATGTTCTTCATCCAAAAGGACAAAGCCCCAAGTGCCCAGAGCTGTGAGATTCACAATGTCCCAGGGATTTCAGATCACTACCATGTGATCCTCGTTCTAAAATAGGAAGTACGTTAACAGATGTTCATCAAAAGCTGAGGAAGTTGGGTGATGCTGAACTAAAATACAAGACCAAATTAGAAAGAAGAGCAGAAAAAATCAGTGGGGCAGAAGTCCTTGTGGCAATGAAATCCCTGACCGACTCATCAAATGGATCAAAGGAAGAGGACCTCATGGAAACAGAGACATTAAAGCATGAACACAATGGAATCCTGTGGAAGAAGAAAATACATGCGGGACTCCATATGTCACTTAAACGAAAGGACAAAATATTTGCCACAATACTTGCCAACCGTCTACAGATATACCTTTCACCCTCGTTCAGAGGAAGGAGCAAGACACCACCACAGAGCTTGCCATGCAAAGTTTTCCTGGCCAGGAAACCATTGATTAGTTGGAATTATTGAAAAAAGCACTGAAGTCTGTTGGCATAATTCTGTCTCCCCCTAGAGACTTCACAATCCTAAAGCAGGTGCTTCCTGAGGACTTGGGCCTCTTGTGGAAGTTACTCCCAATGGTTGAAGGTTCCTGGGGTCACAAAAAAAACTCAAGCATCAATGCCCCCTCACCCCAGCTCTACTCCACCTGTGTCTGAAGTACATGGAGCACCGAGTCCAGAAGACAGGCACAGTCCTTAGTGTTTGCCGTCAAAGATGGAGTCTTTTCATACACATGGAACAAGAGAAACAGCCTTCTGTGGTCACACTGCTCTCTGAAATCAGAGAGGAGTCTGGCCTGAGTTTGAATTTAACATTTTAAGTAGAAGAGGGACATTCAAATTAAATTAAATGTTCTCAGAAAAATACTGGAGAAACTGGTATTGTTCTCTAAATGTGGATATTGCCTTCAGCTTCACAATGAGATAAACAAAATTACATTAAAATATAAGGAACTACATCCATGAACGGTTGAACCAGTGCTGTTCAGCATAAACAATCAAATACGAGGAATTAGACTTCATGTCCAGGGATATTGGATATCTGGTCCTATACATTACTACCTATATTATTGTACATTTATTATCAAACAAATAGGTTATTTAGATGTAAGTGTTCATGTTGCTGTATTCATGGTTGTATATATGTCTTGATAGGAAAATAAATAACTACTGTAGCTAAATAAAATACTGTATAGATGTTTGAGGTAACCTATGACGTATGAAGGAGAAGTGCTTCCAGGAGTGTACAAAGGGTCAAAAATCCAGAGGTTGGGCAAAAGTACAGGACGGCAGGCAGGATCAAGGTCAGGCAGAGTGGGCAGGCAGAGTGGTCGGGCAGGCGGGCTCAGAGTCAGGACAGACAAGGGTCAAAACCAGGAGAGAGAGAAAAGAGAGACTGGGGAAAAGCAGGCGCTGAGACAAAACCGCTGGTTGACTTGACAAACAAGACGAACTGGCACAGACAGACAGAAAACACAGGTGTAAATACACAGGAGTTAAACGGTGAAGATGGGCGACACCTGGAGGGGGGTGGAGACAAGGACAGGTGAAACAGATCAGTGTGTGACACAGTGCCAAACAATATTATGTTCAATGCACAGGAGTATGTTCTTAATGAGACCTCAAGGACCTCAGATGACCTTGTGGTTTGATCGGCCATTGTAACCTGAGAAACCCAATAGAATATTGAGCTGAGTTTATATTTTATGTATTTGGTGTGTATTTGCATGTGTGTGTGTATTTGCATGTGTGTGTGTATTTGCATGTGTATAGTGTCTAAATTCATCTTGATTATAGGACTTGCTGTAGTAAAACATGTAAAAACTGAAGACAAATAGACAAGGATAACTCAGATACCAAAATAAAGAAAATTCAAAAGTTTTATTGCAATAATTTATCGCCATGTAAAAAAGGGCTCAGATTGCCGTTCACTCTTCATAAAAGACGCTACATTCTTTACTAAAATGTGAAAATAAAAAAACAAAACAAAAAGTACTCTTCGTATGAACTGATTGTAATAAATAACAAATCTGGGAGCACCAGATTTACACAACATGGTTCCATACATCAGTGTTCATACCTATGGAATAATCATTACATTCCTAAATAACCTGCTTAGACCAGACAAAATGATTTAAACTTCATTTAAAGTATATTGTTATCCAAATGTGTGAGTAAAGTAATACTACAGACTCCTTGTCACAGCTGTTGAAGGAACTGGACCAAGGTGCAGAGTGGTGAGCGTACATCTTACGTTATTTAAGAAATGACGCCGACAAAACAATAACCAAAACATGCCGTGAAGCTTAAGGCTTTGTGCCATCAAACAAAGTCAACTTCCCACAAACACAGGTGGGGAAAAAGGGTACCTAAGTATGGTTCCCAATCAGAGACAATGATAGACAGCTGTCCCTGATTAAGAACCATACCCGGCCAAAACATAGAAATAGAAAATCATAGAAACACAAACTTAGAATGCCCACCCCAACTCACGCCCTGACCAAACCAAAATAAAAAGGATCTAAGGTCAGGGCATGGCACTCTTCATGAGTAAGTGTTTACAGGCATATCTATAAATCAACATATTGTAAATTCTGTGACAAAAGACAACATTAGAATGTGGGAAAAACTGCAGTCCCGGAAAGTTTTTTTTATTATGGGCGGAAAAGTCAATGAATGAAGTTTGATTAAGTTAAGTAAATAAACTGAATTATTATTTAATTAAATCTGTACTGTTTTGGGGGATTAAATTAATAACAATAAATTAAGTTAAACCACTCCCTTTTGAAAACAAAACAAAACGTTTATAACTGTTAGATTTTGTAATGCACACTTCAACCCTGTGTTCTAACCTTAAATATGACTGGGAGAAGTGTTAAGAATAAGAAAGCAATATATTCCATAGTACACTAGAAAACAGCAAAACATTGCTGTGTACTATGGAATATATATTATATATTGCTTTCTTATTCTTGACACTTCTCCCAGTCATATTTAAGGTAGGAACTACCTTTCTAAGTGTTCTGATACTTCTAGCTTGGAGTTGTATTTTTATAATAACATAGCTACAGTATTTCACTTTTTAATGTGTATAGTATTGCTTACTAGGTGTGTCCAATCAATTGTGTAACCACTCCCTCTTCCAATTAGGGCTGATTGGAAAAGCTGTTCAAAAGAAGACATTGTATTATATCTTTGTACTCCCTGACGAAGGCCTGCTGCCCAAACGCCTCGGATTTGTAAAACTTTGTTTCTATTGAACATGCCATACTAATAAAGGCATTTTAATGAATTATATGAGGAGGCCTTGGTCCTCCTTTCTTTTTGATGACCAATTCACCCCTTTTACCAAAGAGCACCTTCTGTCTAAAAAAAATACTATTGTGTCCCTTCGTTGCACTTCCATTCCTTTTTCTACATTTTAAATTGCATTGATAATAAAATTGAATTCATTATATTCGTTTAAAAAAGTGATGATAAAAAAACTGATGTTTTATAACCTTGAAACCTGTACTGGTAACCTTTACTAAAGAGCAGTTATTGTTTATAGAGCTACATTTATCACCACACTGAGTTCAGTGCACTTTACTGTTCCCCGATATACCTTTTGTGATTGGAAAATGAAATTGCATTGAAGTAATAAATTCATAAATGTCATGTATCTAACCAACAGATAATAAACATATATTATACAATCAAAATAAAAGTAATGAATTTAAATTGCATTGATAATAAAATGTAATTAATATATGTTTATTGTTTAAGATTATATGTCACGTTCTGACCTTAGTTCTTTTATTACGTCTTTGTTTTCGTATGGTCAGGGCGTGAGTAGGGTGGGTTGTCTATGTTGTGTTTTGAGTTTGGCCTGGTATGGTTCTCAATCAGAGGCAGGTGTCGTTAGTTGTCTCTGATTGAGAATCATACTTAGGTAGCCTTTTTTCACCTGTGTTTCGTGGGTGATTATTTTCACCGTTCAGGACTGTTTCATTTCGTTCTTGGTGTTTTTATTTTGTGTTCATATAATAAATACAACATGGACACTTAATAATAATCAAAATTGATGCCAACACATGTCTGGACCTCAAAAAAATATATACATTTAACTGAAACACCTAAAGCAGAGTGTTTACTGCGCTAAAACAAAAACCTCCATTCAAACAAACACCAACTTTAAGCCTCTCCTCATTGATGGAGGGCATCACCATGTCAAGTGCTCAGCAGAAAGTCTAAATAACACACTGCCATGCAATCTCCATAGACAAACATTGGCAGTAGAATGGCCCAAACAAGAGCTCAGTGACTTTTAACGTGGCACCGCCATAGTATGCCACCTTTCCTACAAATCAGTTCGTCAAATTTCTGCCCTGCTAGAGTTACCCAGGTAAACTATAAGTGCTGTTATCACCATGCGCAATGCCAAGCGTCGACTGCAGTGGTGTATAGCTCGCTGCCTTTGGACTCTGTAGCAGTGGAAACGCGTTCTCTGGAATTATGAATCACGCTTCACAATTTGGCAGTCCAAAGGACAAATCTGGGTTTGGCAGATGCCAGGAGAACACTACGTGCCCCAATGCACAGTGCCAACTGTAACATTTGGTGGAGGAGGAATAATGGTCTGGGGCTGTTTTTCATGGTTTGGGCTTGGCCCCTTAGTTCCAGTGGAGGGAAATCAACGCTAGAGCATACAATGACATTCTAGACGATTCTAAGCATCCAACTTTATTGTAACAATTTGGGGAAAATCCTGGTTCAGCATAACAATGTCCCCGTACACAAAACAAGGTCCACACAGACATGGTTTGTTGTGATTGGTGTGGAATATCTTGGGGAACTTGGGCCTGCACAGAGCCTTGACCTCAATTCCAGCGAACACCTTTTTGATGAATTGGAACTCCGACTAGAAGCCAGTCCTAATCGCCCAACATCAGTGCGCGACCTCACTAATGCTCTTGTGGCTGAATGGAAGCAAGTCCCTGCAGCAATGTTCCAACATCTAGTTGAAAGTATTTCCAGAACAGTGTTGTTATAGGCTGTTATAGCAGCAAAGGGGGGACCAAATCTTTGTTAATGCCCATGATTTTGGAATGAGATGTTTGACAAGCAGGTATCCAAATACTTGTGTATACTTCCATTCATTTTTTCAACTGGTACCGGAGGACCTTCAGACACGTCTTGTGAGGCCTGTACATGTACATGTTGGTGAGAGTCTAACCTTTGCACAGAGGGGTCATATTAGTGTGTAGCCCAAACTGTTTGGACACTACAGACAGAAGATGGCAGGTGAGTCTTCAGATGAGTCTCCTGAACTTGTGGTCATAGAGCAAAAGGAGAACATCATCCTGTTGTGAGAGTCTCATCTTGCCAAACCTTTTGGACGCCATAGACAATTTTGTGAGAAGGGATATCTCATGGTCTGACAAACACTACTCTAACTCTGTCACCTTTCACTGCAAATGTGGAAGTGTGACATCGGCAGATTTGGTGGATTGAGATGCATCCAATAAAAAAACATATCTCCAGCTTAAACTGACGGATTTTGATGGGGACTTTTCATTCTTCTAATTAGATTTCCGTGGGCCTGCAGAAATAGACTCTAGTTAGTCTTAAACTGGCATATGTGATTCAGCTAGTTGAAAGCGCTTGATGATTAGTTCACTAATTGCATCAAGTGCCCCATTTTCAGGTTAAAACAAAAATGCGAAATGTCTGTGTGTGCCGCAAGGAGAGAGTTGGGAAACACTGCTGTAACTTATCTATCAACATATGAATGTGGCCCTGGCTCAGTTTGGAAACACTTTTAGCTCAATGTTGCATTTTTGTTGCAAAACTACTGTAAAGGAGTGCATAACTGTCTGCAGGAGAGCAGAAATGCGTAGCCAACAAAGCCCTTTATTGAAGCGAACAAAACACGGCACTCAGAAAACTAAACACACATGGTTTACAATAACCCGGCTCAAACCAGCCTGGAGTACACAGCCATTTACACATAACAATTCTACACACAGACATGGGTGGAAAAAGAGGGTTATATACAAGACAAGTAATGAGGGAATGCAAATCAGGTGTGTGGGGAAACAAGACAAAACAAATGGAAAATGAAAGGTGGATCGGCGATGCCTAGAAGACCGATGATGCCGAACAAGGAGAGGGACCGTCCTCGGCGGAAGTCGTGACAACTACCTCTAGCTCTGGCTTCGAATGTTTGTTTCTCAACTTATTTTTTTCTACACAATTACTACATTTTGAGAAGAAAAGAAACACATTTTAAGTCATGCACTTGTATATGCTTGTGTTGGGGACCAGCGTGGAGAGGACAATTTCTAATGTTTCAGAGGCTACAGGTGTCACAATATTCATACCAACACAACAAGTAATACTAAAAGATACATCTGGGTCTAAGTACAGTAGATGTACTAGGTAGTGTTTGACATTTAGTTTAGGACTTTTAGTTTAGGACTGGTACAGGATGCAATTTAGGAAACTTTGTATTTTTGCAACATTAGGTCTCACAACATTTCCACTGTACTACCTGAAGGGAATCACAAAAGTACATGTAACACTTGAGACATAATAATAATAATAACAGTGAATTTATAGAAATGACTTTAAGAAAGTTCATTGAATCATAATGAAGAACATAACCCAGTTATCTTGTACATCCTGCACTACCATCACTAAATTTGTAAAATAATGTCATTTGGCTCTGAGTGTTCACACACAATTCTCAGAAGACGATCTTCACCTCTGAGTAAAGAAAACTCCATACTCCCCCACCCCCTCAATGCAATGGTTGCAACAGTTATACATTACACCTTACACTGTGGAGAGTTAAATAGAGAGAACAATAACTTTACTTCTAAAGGTTTAAGTGACATACATGTGAGATGTTCCATAAGTGATATGGGACTTTAGTAACAATTATTTGATGACATTGACAGTAATTCCTACTTCAACAATAACATATCATTTGCTCGACTAAAACTAAAAGGTTGTGATCCAAAACCTGGATTAAAAATAGAAAGTCATATGTAACTGTTTTATGGTTGGGGGGAATTCCATAAGACTAATCTTCAGCCTGGTATGACACAGAGGTGGGTGTGGATGTTGGTTAAAACCTCTTAAGGATCGGACTCTTTTTTTTCCATTCCTTCTAAAATGATATACCCAAATCTAACTGCCTGTAGCACAGGACCTGAGGCAAGGATATGCATGTTCTTGATACCATTTCAAAGGAAATACTTTGAAGTTTGTGGAAATGTGAAAATCATGTTTTGTGTTACGCTATAAAAATGGATTTAACCAAACAAAAGACCATTCATTGTGTAACAATGAGCCTTGGGATTGCAACTAGAGCAAGATCTTCAAAGGTAAACAATTTATTTCAATGCAATCTGTGATTTCGTTACGCAAGTGCTGGCTGAATAAGTAGTTTGATATGGGGGTCTGTGCTCAGATAATCGCAGCGTATTCTTTCGCAATAAATCATTTTTAAAATTTGACAACGCGGTTGGATTAGCAAGATTCTAGGCTTTCGAACCATGTGAGACACATGTATTTTCATGAATGTTTAATATGACTATTTATGTAGCAATCAACTATGTTGTCAAATTTAATCCCGCTAATGGGTTCGGTGCACAGAGAGGTTAATTAACCATTAGAATATTTGTATTTAAATAGTATTAAAGTTTGACAGGGATATAGGACAGGATTAGGGATAGGATCGAGAACCTTAATTAACCCATATAAGGACTTAGAAATTGACTTAGAAATTGTTTTTCTAAAACAATCCATGAGTTTTAGATAAAGCCAAACAGTGAGACATTTGGTTAAAATTTGGAAGCAACACATAGTTGTTACAGAGCAGAGAGGAAATGAACACAGATACCTTTTAAAAGTAGATAAGACACTTGACAGAGAATTGGTACAGGATAAATATGAATGGACGCCAAAGGGAGAATTGGATATACATGATAATGTCAGAACATAAGGATAATTTACTATTCTTACCTACGTCATTATTTAGAGTAGATAAGGTTGTTAGGTTGCAGGTTGCAGAGCCAGGTATCAAAAGGGGGATGGGTAAGTTGTGGTCTAGGATAGGACACTTAGTGGCCTATGGGATAATAAACTAATAACATTTTTTTAGCTAACAAGTAGGCATAGAAGTTAAATATATAATCAGATAGAACATATGAGAAACTCTTTGTTAACCAAACCTGTATGCCCAAGATTTATGCACTACAGGTGAACTACAGGATAAGGTGATTCACTCAACCCAGTCCCCGAGGAGAATAGACGGGAAGCAGCCCCGTTGGGAGGGGCCATACCAAGTACTCCTGGTGACTGCCTTTGCGGTGAGGATAGCCAAAAGAGCTCCCGGGGTGCGTATCACACATTGTAAGAGGGTAAGACACTGTCAAACAATCACAAAAGTAGGAGAGGAACCGCAACCAATGGGGTACGGGGATCAAACTCCTACTGAAGATTCCCTAATACCCAACTTTTCCCCAGCTGTGAGCGTTCATAGAAGTGAAGTGATGTCTTGGCCTCTTGCTGGTGATATGTTTTCCGGGAAAAGGGTGGGGCTTCATCAGAGTGCTGTTTGGTCTGAGCTGTGGTAATTTGACCCATGGTTTAGACAATGAGGATTTTGTTCCAAACAAGCATAAGAGATCCCTAGATCTGGGTAGACAGGAAGTTAGAGTAGATGTTGGGAAGGATGTCTCAATGGAGTTTTATGTAGACCAAATGGGGTCTCTAACTACATGGCAGTCTAGGACTCTGAGCCATTATGGTATATTTAGGTACAGGTCCCCATGTTGGTCGTAGACACAGGTCATAGCTCATTTGGAGAGAGAGGGCTATATGAATCCATTCACCCAGTAGGGAAGGAGGTAGAGTATAGTGAAGGTGAGAGTTTTTGACTGTAATCCGGAGAGAGTGATGTATTGCATAAAGATACGCCTTACCCTTAAAAAAGTAATGAAAGAGGATCTAGGGTTATGGTACCCTAGTACAGTTCCGGGTAGAGGAGGTTAGGCCAGGTAGTAACTCTATCGTCAGCAGGAATACAGAGCACTTGACACAACAGACACTGACAGCAGATTAGTCCAGAGCCAAGGGCCAGTAAAGATAGTGAAGACGAAATATATGAAGGAAGTTTTACCGACAGATTGGACAGGATTATGCTCCCTTGTACAGTTGGGAATGCCTTTCACACTCATTCAACACCAAGACATGAAGTTGGTCAAACGGCAGAAAAGAAGTACTCCATCTGGGTCTTTTGACAAGAGAGTATATATTGATAACATTGGGGTTCTACGGGGGATACCAGACGAGTTCAAAGCATGAAATCAGATTGTAGCAGGATTAGAGTTAAGTATTTTCTAGTGGTACACTCAAATAAGAATGTGAACTGGATCAATCCACAGCGCTTCGTCAATTATACCAGAGATGTAATGAATGACTTGGCAGAATAGAATTCATCTTGGATATGTTTGTTGGCTGGAAAGGGTGAGAGTGGGTGGAGATAGTTTGTTCTTCAATGCCACAGCTCCGGACGAATCAGTGACCAAAGCCTCAGCTGGTTTGACCACCCTGGCTCACGAGTTGGCAGAAAACTCTGGGGTGGGATACTTCTTTGACTAATTGGTTTGATAGTATGTTTGGAAAATGGAAAAAGGTTATGATCACTGTGTTATGGACTACCTTCACCTGTGTGACTGTTTTAGTTTTGTGTGACTGTTTTAGTTTTGTGTGACTGTTTTAGTTTTGTGGCTATTGCCTAATACTCCGTGTATGAGGTGTCATTTCCAGGACTCTGGAGAAATCAATGAGAAAACAGATGGTGCGATACGGACTGATTCCAAGATCTGACCAGTGGAATGATGAACACATGCCTCAAACCTAAATAGATGAATGAATCCAGGTTCTTCATATGCGAGGAACTTGTTTTTGATTAGAGCATTTTGATATTTAGAGATGTTAGGTGGTATCTTGTTTCGATGAAGATTGTAACGAAAATTCTGATGAGAAGAGTTATGATTCTGACGTTGGCCTAAAAACAGTCAGTGTGAATGCAAGTATTGGTTTATGTTAGAAATATTTCTAATAAAAATAGATGTATGCTTTTTAATATTTTAATATAACTAGATGTGTGATTGGATGTATAATATTTAATCATAGGGTGGATATGTTAAGGGATTTTTTATCAATAATGACTAATTATGTATACATTTCAATCAGGACTGAATAATCAGAATACTATTATGTTACTGTATAGATGTATTTATTTTCTTTTAATCCTCGTACTGAATATAATGTTTGTAAATATAATCAAGATTTAGAACAATGACTGTCTGTTCCTTGGTAGAAATGAACTTATCGTCAGACTGGCGAGAATGCTTATCTACACAGGGAGACCTTGGCTCGGTCATACATTTTATTAAATTGGTGAGAGAAGATGTGGGAAGGCTTGAGATACTGCCTTTGTACCAGGGTGGAGAAGAGACGGGACAGTTCAAAAACTAATGATGTCATTTTCAGTTTATATACTGTGATAAACTGTATCGTATTCAGTACTTTCGAGAATAAACGCTAATGATTGATTTTGAGACTGGTCTCTGTCGTTTTTTATGCAAATAAGGGTCTTACAAATTCTTAGGAGTGGACAGAGTGTTTTATAGAATTGGTTAAAATAAAGCATAAAGGAATTTAATTCCTGTAACATTTCTGTAATTGCAAACAAAGGTTTCTGTACCAAATATTATGTTCTGATTTTCTGATGTATCATATACTTATGTAATGCAATAAAATGCAAATTAATCATACAATGTGATTTTCTGGATTTTTGTTTTAGATTCTGTCTTTCACAGTTGAAGTGTACCTATGATAAAAATTACAGACCTCTACATGCTTTGTAAGTAGGAAAACCTGCAAAATCGGCAGTGTATCAAATACTTGTTCTCCCCACTGTAGGTAGCTCTTGCCCACATAGGTTTTGTGGGTAGTTATTTTCTGTTTAGTGTGTTTTGCACCTGACGGAGCTGTTTCGGTTGTTCTTTTGTTACTTGTTGTATTTAGTGTTCAGTTAAATAAATAACATGAACATGTTATCTGGAGTACTTCTCCTGTCCAATTCGGTGTCCTGTGTGAATCTAAGTGTGCGTTCTCTAATTCTCTCCTTCTCTCTCTCGGAGGACCTGAGCCCTAGGACCATGCCCCAGGACTACCTGACATGATGACTCCTTGCTGTCCCCAGTCCACCTGGCCGTGCTGCTGCTCCAGTTTCAACTGAACCGCGGCCCTAGGACCATGCCCCAGGACTACTTGACATGATGACTCCTTGCTGTCCCCAGTCCACCTGGCCGTGCTGCTGCTCCAGTTTCAACTGTTCTGCCTTATTATTATTCGACCATGCTGGTCATTTATGAACATTTGAACATCTTGGCCATGTTCTGTTATAATCTCTACCCGGCACAGCCAGAAGAGGACTGGCCACCCCACATAGCCTGGTTCCTCTCTAGGTTTCTTCCTAGGTTTTGGCTTTTCTAGGGAGTTTTTCCTAGCCACCGTGCTTCTACACCTGCATTGCTTGCTGTTTGGGGTTTTAGGCTGGGTTTCTGTACAGCACTTTGAGATATCAGCTGATGTACGAAGGGCTATATAAATAAATTTGATTTGATTTGATTTGATGTACCACGCACGTTTTGGTCCTCACCTTCTTCCACCAACAGACGTTACATAACTACCCACCACCAACGGACCAAGCAGCGTGGTATAAAGGAGGAATCGACATGGGAGGATATTCTGGATGAGAAGGGATCCTACACATAGGAGGAGATCATGGCTGGAAGGGATCGCCTCCCATGGGAACAGCCAGTAGAGCGGAGGCAGCAGGAGAAGGGAACCAGCGGTACGAGGCAACACGGCTGGCAAGGAAGCCTGAGAGGCAGCCCTAAAATATTTTTTGAGGGGGGCACACGGGGAGTGTGGCGGAGTCAGGTTGGAGACCTAAGCCCACTCCCCGTGCTTACTGGGGCGAGCAGGTGACAGGTCAGGCCCCGTGCTATAGGGTGATGCGCACTGTGTCTCGGCCGGGTATTCAAAGGCCGGTGTGCTCGGTGCCTGGCATCCAGCCGGAACGGGGGCGGGGGGCAGCTATGCGGTTGAGACCGCCAGTGCGCCTCCACGCCCCTGTGTATCCAGTGCCTCGGCCAAGGAAGAGGCCGCCTGTATGTCTCCCCAGCCTGGTGAGTCCTATGCCTGCTCCCAGAACCAAGTCTCCCTCCAGTCCGGATCTGCCAGAGCCGCCCTCCTGCCCGGAGCTGCCAGAGCCGCCCTCCTGTCCGGATCTGCCAGAGCCGCCCTCCTGTCCGGATCTGCCAGAGCCGCCCTCCTGTCCGGATCTGCCAGAGCCGCCCTCCAGTCCGGAGCTGCCAGAGCCGCCCTCCTGTCTGGAGCTGCCAGAGCCGCCCTCCTGTCCGGATCTGCCAGAGCCGCCCTCCTGTCCGGAGCTGCCAGAGCCGCCCTCCTGTCCGGAGCTGCCAGAGCCGCTCTCCTGTCCAGAGCTGCCAGAGCCGCCCTCCTGTCCGGAGCTGCCAGAGCCGCCATCCTGTCCGGAGCTGCCAGAGCCGCACTCCTGTCCAGAGCTGCCAGAATTGCCCTTCACTCTGGAGCAGCCAGAGTCGCCCTTCACTCCGGAGCCGCCAGAGCCGCCCTCCTGTCCGGAGCTGCCAAAGTCGCCCTTCACTCCGGAGCTGCCTGTATGTCTCCCCAGTCAGGTGAGTCCTATGCCTGCTCCCAGAACCAAGTCTCCCTCCAGTCCGGATCTGCCAGAGCCGCCCTCCTGTCCGGAGCTGCCAGAGCCGCCCTCCTGTCTGGAGCTGCCAGAGCTGCCCTCCTGTCCGGAGCTGCCAGAGCTGCCATCCTGTCCGGAGCTGCCAGAGCCGCACTCCTGTCCGGAGCTGTCAGAGTCACCCTTCTCTCTGGAGCCGCCAGAGTCGCCCTTCACTCCGGAGCCGCCAGAGTCACCCTTCATTCCGGAGCCGCCAGAGTCGCCCTTCACTCCGGAGCCGCCAGAGTCGCCCTTCACTCCGGAGCCGCCAGAGACGCCCTCCTGTCCGGAGCTGCCAGAGCAGACCTCCTGTCCGGAGCTGCCAGAGCCGCCCGTCTGTCCGGAGCTGGCAGAGACGCCCGTCAGTCCGGAGCTGCCAGAGCCGCCCGTCAGTCCTGAGCTGCCAGAGCCGCTGGTCAGTCCGGAGGCGCCAGAGCCGCACGTCAGTCCAGAGGCGCCAGAGCCGCAGCCCCTCAGTCAAGAGGCGCCTCTCAGTCCAGAGGCGCCTGTCACGCACTGGCCATAGAGAGGCTTTTTATTCTCTATTTTGGTTAGGTAAGGGTGTGACTAGGGTGGGCATTCTATGTTCATTTTTCTATGTTTTTGTATTTCTTTGTTTTTGGCCAGGTATGGTTCTCAATCAGGGACCACTGTCTGTCGTTGTCTCTGATTGAGAACCATACTTAGGTAGCTCTTGCCCACATGGGTTTTGTGGGTAGTTATTTTCTATTTAGTGTGTTTTGCACCTGATGGAGCTGTTTCGGTTGATCTTTTGTTACTTGTTGTATTTAGTTTTCAGTTTAATAAATAACATGAACACCTACCACACTGCGCTTTGGTCCTCACCTTCTTCCAACAACAGCCGTTACATGTATATGTATGAGCTATGATGTATGAAGAAGAAGTGTTCGCAAGAGTATGAAATATCTCAGTCTTATCAGGGTTCTGCAGACTGTAAATAAATATAACCCCAACTCAATATTCAATTGGGTTTCTCAGGTTACAATGACCTTTCAAACCACAAAGTCCTCTGAAGTTCCTTAGGTCTCAATATGAAGATACTCCTTTGCATTGTACATAGTATGTTGGTCTTCCACAAATAAAGGTATGTGTGTGTATTTGCATGTTTTTGCATGCAGGGTAGCCTAGTGGTTAGAGCGTTGGACTAGTGACCAGAAGGTTGCAAGTTCAAACACCCAAGCTGACAAGGTACAAATCTGTCGTTCTGCCCCTGAACAGGCAGTTAACCCACTGTTCCTAGGCCGTCATTGAAAATAAGAATTTGTTCTTAACTGACTTGCCTAGTTAAATAAAGGTAAAAAATAAAAATAAAATAAAAAATCCATTTCATGAGTCTCATCAAAGGCATCCAATGATAGGAGATGACGCATAGGTTGTCGTGGATATTTGTATGACTGCACGCAACCTTTACATAACTATTTACATAGACTCACCTGAGTATCAGAGGTCATACAGCTCAGCAGAGAAGAAACACCTGGATCAGAGCTATCCATGCTCTACCAAGGTTTTCCAGCACACAGCTCTGACCTGCTACAGTAGCTATGTTGGTATTGTAATTCAAATAATGTGTAGACAGGTTGCTTAGGTTTCAAATCTACTAAAAACAACCAACATAGCTACAGTAACAACAAGAAAAGCAAGAGGTGGATTGCAGGATTGGGGTCAATTTGAATTGAAGGCAGTCAATTCAGGAAGTGAAACACAATTCCAATTCAATAATTTAACTGAAATGTAGAAGTTATTTATTAAACATTTAAACATTTAAAAAAAAGGAACAAACACCTGAGAGTTTTGTGAAGTTATAGAAATGACTTTAAGACAGTTGATTGAATCATAATGAAGATCATAACCCAGTTATCTAGTACAACCTGCTCTACCGTCACTAAACTTGTTTGTAAAGAATGTCATTTTTCTCCGAGTGCTCGCACGCAAACTCTCACAAGACATTCCTTACCTTTGAAAGCAAGATAAACATAAGAACATCTGAAAACGCCCCAACCCCTCAAAACAAAGAACGGGGCATTTATACATTACAGTATTAGCCATCAAAGACAGAATCCTTTGATAAACATTGAACAAGAGAAACAGCTTTCTGTGGACAAGCTGTTCTCTGAAATCAGAGAGGAGTCTGACCTGAGTTTGAAATGTTATGAGAAAAAGATTGTCCAATAAAGGAGGATACAGCTTCACCATGAGACTGACTACAATCATGAAGTGTTGAACCAGTGTCCTCCACACTAACTGCTATGATCCATAAGAGCCACCAGGGGAAGATAAATGAAGGTCAAACCCAGAACCAGACCAAAAGATCATGTATTATAGTCAAACCCAGAACCAGTCCTAAAGATCATGTATTATAGTCAAACCCAGAACCAGTCCTAAAGATCATGTATTATAGTCAAACTCAGAACCAGTCCTAAAGATCATATATTATAGTCAAACCCAGAACCAGTCCTAAAGATCATGTATTATGGTCAAACACAGAACCAGACCTAAAGATCATGTATTATAGTCAAACCCAGAACCAGTCCTAAAGATCATGTATTATAGTCAAACCCAGAACCAGTCCTAAAGATCATGTATTATAGTCAAACCCAGAACCAGTCCAAAAGATCATGTATTATAGTCAAACCCAGAACCAGTCCTAAAGATCATGTATTATAGTCAAACTCAGAACCAGTCCTAAAGATCATGTATTATAGTCAAACCCAGAACCAGTCCTAAAGATCGTGTATTATAGTCAAACCCAGAACCAGTCCTAAAGATCATGTATGATGGTCAAACCCAGAACCAGTCCTAAAGATCATGTATTATAGTCAAACCCAGAACCAGTCCTAAAGATCATGTATTATAGTCAAACCCAGAACCAGTCCTAAAGATCATGTATTATAGTAAAACTCAGAACCAGTCCTAAAGATCATGTATTATAGTCAAACTCAGAACCAGTCCTAAAGATCATGTATTATAGTCAAACTCAGAACCAGTCCTAAAGATCATGTATTATAGTCAAACCCAGAACCAGTCCTAAAGATCATGTATTATAGTCAAACCCAGAACCAGTCCTAAAGATCATGTATTATAGCCAAACCCAGAACCAGTCCTAAAGATCATGTATTATAGTCAAACTCAGAACCAGTCCTAAAGATCATGTATTATAGTCAAACCCAGAACCAGTCCTAAAGATCATGTATTATAGTCAAACCCAGAACCAGTCCTAAAGATCATGTATTATAGTCAAACCCAGAACCAGTCCTAAAGATCATGTATTATAGTCAAACCCAGAACCAGTCCTAAAGATCATGTATTATAGTCAAACTCAGAACCAGTCCTAAAGATCATGTATTATAGTCAAACTCAGAACCAGTCCTAAAGATCATGTATTATAGTCAAACTCAGAACCAGTCCTAAAGATCATGTATTATAGTCAAATTCAGAACCAGTCCTAAAGATCATGTATTATAGTCAAACTCAGAACCAGTCCTAAAGATCATGTATTATAGTCAAACCCAGAACCAGTCCTAAAGATCATGTATTATAGTCAAACCCAGAACCAGTCCTAAAGATCATGTATTATAGTCAAACACAGAACCAGTCCTAAAGATCATGTATTATAGTCAAACTCAGAACCAGTCCTAAAGATCATGTATTATAGTCAAACCCAGAACCAGTCCTAAAGATCATGTATTATAGCCAAACCCAGAACCAGTACTAAAGATCATGTATTATAGTCAAACTCAGAACCAGTCCTAAAGATCATGTATTATAGTCAAACCCAGAACCAGTCCTAAAGATCATGTATTATAGTCAAACCCAGAACCAGTCCTAAAGATCATGTATTATAGTCAAACCCAGAACCAGTCCTAAAGATCATGTATTAAGGTCAAACCCAGAACCAGTCCTAAAGATCATGTATTATAGTCAAACTCAGAACCAGTCCTAAAGATCATGTATTATAGTCAAACTCAGAACCAGTCCTAAAGATCATGTATTATAGTCAAGCTCAGAACCAGTCCTAAAGATCATGTATTATAGTCAAACTCAGAACCAGTCCTAAAGATCATGTATTATAGTCAAACTCAGAACCAGTCCTAAAGATCATGTATTATAGTCAAACTCAGAACCAGTCCTAAAGATCATGTATTATAGTCAAACTCAGAACCAGTCCTAAAGATCATGTATTATAGTCAAACTCAGAACCAGTCCTAAAGATCATGTATTATAGTCAAACCCAGAACCAGTCCTAAAGATCATGTATTATAGTCAAACCCAGAACCAGTCCTAAAGATCATGTATTATAGCCAAACCCAGAACCAGTCCTAAAGATCATGTATTATAGTCAAACCCAGAACCAGTCCTAAAGATCATGTATTATAGTCAAACTCAGAACCTATCCTAAAGATCATGTATTATAGTCAAACCCAGAACCAGTCCTAAAGATCATGTATTATAGTCAAACCCAGAACATGTCCTAAAGATCATGTATTATAGTCAAACCCAGAACCAGTCCTAAAGATCATGTATTATAGTCAAACTCAGAACCAGTCCTAAAGATCATGTATTATAGTCAAACTCAGAACCAGTCCTAAAGAGCATGTATTATAGTCAAACTCAGAACCAGTCCTAAAGATCATGTATTATAGTCAAACTCAGAACCAGTCCTAAAGATCATGTATTATAGTCAAACCCAGAACCAGTCCTAAAGATCATGTATTATAGTCAAACCCAGAACCAGTCCTAAAGATCATGTATTATAGCCAAACCCAGAACCAGTCCTAAAGATCATGTATTATAGTCAAACTCAGAACCAGTCCTAAAGATCATGTATTATAGTCAAACCCAGAACCAGTCCTAAAGATCATGTATTATAGTCAAACCCAGAACCAGTCCTAAAGATCATGTATTATAGTCAAACCCAGAACCAGTCCTAAAGATCATGTATTATGGTTAACCCAGAACCAGTCCTAAAGATCATGTATTATAGTCAAACCCAGAACCAGTCCTAAAGATCATGTATTATAGTCAAACCCAGAACCAGTCCTAAAGATCATGTATTATGGTTAACCCAGAACCAGTCCTAAAGATCATGTATTATAGTCAAACTCAGAACCAGTCCTAAAGATCATGTATTATAGTCAAACTCAGAACCAGTCCTAAAGATCATGTATTATAGTCAAACTAAGAACCAGTCCTAAAGATCATGTATTATAGTCAAACTCAAAACCAGTCCTAAATATCATGTATTATAGTCAAACACAGAACCATACCTAAAGATCATGTATTATAGTCAAACCCAGAACCAGTTCTAAAGATCATGTATTATAGTCAAACTTAGAACCAGTCATAAAGATCATGTATTATAGTCAAACTCAGAACCAGTCCTAAAGATCATGTATTATAGTCAAACCCAGAACCAGACCGAAAGATCATATATTATGGTCAAACCCAGAACCAGTCCTAAAGAACATGTAATTATGGTCAAACCCAAAACCAGTCCAAAGAGCATGTATTATCGTCAAACCCAGAACCAGTCCAAAGAGCATGTATGATGGTCAAACCCAGAACCAGAGCTGAAGAGCAGGTATTATAGTCAAACCCAGAACCAGTCCTATAGATCTTGTATTATAGTCAAACCCAGAATCAGTCCTAAAGATCATGTATTGTTGTCAGACCCAGAATCAGTCCTAAAGATCATGTATTATGGTCAAACGCAGAACCTATCCTTAAGATCATGTATTGTGATCAAACCCAGAACCAGTCCTAAAGATCATGTATTATGGTCAAACCCAGAACGAGTCCTAAAGATCATGTATTACAGTCAAACCCAGAATCAGTCCAAAGAGCATGTATCATGGTCAAACCCAGAACCATTCCAAAGAGCATGTATTATGGTCAAACCCAGAACCAGTCCTAAAGATCATGTAATTATGGTCAAACCCAAAACCAGTTCAAAGAGCATGTATTATCGTCAAACCCAGAACCAGTCCAAAGAGCATGTATGATGGTCAAACCCAGAACCAGTCCTAAAGATCATGTAATTATGGTCAAACCCAGAACCAGTCCAAAGAGCATGTATTATGGTCAAACCCAGAACCAGTCCAAAGAGCATGTATTATGGTCAAACCCAGAACCAGTACTAAAGATCATGTATTATGGTCAAACCCAGAACCAGTCCTAAAGATCATGTATTATGGTCAAACCCAGAACCAGTCCTGAAGAGCATGTATTATAGTCAAACCCAGAACCAGTCCTAAAGATCATGTATTATGGTCAAACCCAGAACCAGTCCAAAAGATCATGTATTATGGGCAAACCCAGAACCAGTCCTAAAGATCATGTAATTATGGTCAAACCCAGAACCAGTCCAAAGAGCATGTATTATGGTCAAACCCAGAACCAGTCCAAAGAGCATGTATTATGGTCAAACCCAGAACCAGTCCTAAAGATAATGTATTATGGTCAAACCCAGAACCAGTCCTAAAGATCATGTATTATGGTCAAACCCAGAACCAGTCCTGAAGAGCATGTATTATAGTCAAACCCAGAACCAGTCCTAAAGATCATGTATTATAGTCAAACCCAGAACAATTCCTAAAGATCATGTATTATAGTCAAACCCAGAACCAGTTCTAAATATCATGTATTATAGTCAAACCCAGAACCAGTTCTAAAGATCATGTATTATAGTCAAACCCAGAACCAGTCAGAAAAGATCATGTATTATAGTCAAACCCAGAATCAGTCCTAAAGATCATGTATTGTTGTCAGACCCAGAATCAGTCCTAAAGATCATGTATTATGGTCAAACGCAGAACCTATCCTTAAGATCATGTATTGTGATCAAACCCAGAACCAGTCCTAAAGATCATGTATTATGGTCAAACCCAGAACGAGTCCTAAAGATCATGTATTATACTCAAACCCAGAATCAGTCCAAAGAGCATGTATTATGGTCAAACCCAGAACCATTCCAAAGAGCATGTATTATGGTCAAACCCAGAACCAGTCCTAAAGATCATCTAATTATGGTCAAACCCAAAACCAGTCCAAAGAGCATGTATTATCGTCAAACCCAGAACCAGTCCAAAGAGCATGTAATTATGGTCAAACCCAGAACCAGTCCAAAGTGCATGTATTATGTTCAAACCCAGAACCAGTCCAAAGAGCATGTATTATGGTAAAACCCAGAACCAGTCCTAAAGATCATGTATTATAGTCAAACTCAGAACCAGTCCTAAAGATCATGTAATTATGGTCAAACCCAAAACCAGTTCAAAGAGCATGTATTATCGTCAAACCCAGACCAGTCCAAAGATCATGTATTATGGTCAAACCCAGAACCAGTCCTAAAGATCATGTATTATGGTCAAACCCAGAACCAGTCCTGAAGAGCATGTATTATAGTCAAACCCAGAACCAGTCCTAAAGATCATGTATTATGGTCAAACCCAGAACCAGTCCAAAAGATCATGTATTATGGTCAAACCCAGAACCAGTCCTAAAGATCATGTAATTATGGTCAAACCCAGAACCAGTCCAAAGAGCATGTATTATGGTCAAACCCAGAACCAGTCCAAAGAGCATGTATTATGGTCAAACCCAGAACCAATCCTAAAGATCATGTATTATAGTCAAACCCACAACCAGTCCTAAAGATAATGTATTATGGTCAAACCCAGAACCAGTCCTAAAGATCATGTATTATGGTCAAACCCAGAACCAGTCCTGAAGAGCATGTATTATAGTCAAACCCAGAACCAGTCCTAAAGATCATGTATTATAGTCAAACCCAGAACAATTCCTAAAGATCATGTATTATAGTCAAACCCAGAACCAGTTCTAAATATCATGTATTATAGTCAAACCCAGAACCAGTTCTAAAGATCATGTATTATAGTCAAACCCAGAACCAGTCCTAAAGATAATGTATTATAGTCAAACCCAGAACCAGTCAGAAAAGATCATGTATTATAGTCAAACCCAGAATCAGTCCTAAAGATCATGCATTGTTGTCAGACCCAGAATCAGTCCTAAAGATCATGTATTATGGTCAAACGCAGAACCTATCCTTAAGATCATGTATTGTGATCAAACCCAGAACCAGTCCTAAAGATCATGTATTATGGTCAAACCCAGAACGAGTCCTAAAGATCATGTATTATAGTCAAACCCAGAATCAGTCCAAAGAGCATGTATTATGGTCAAACCCAGAACCATTCCAAAGAGCATGTATTATGGTCAAACCCAGAACCAGTCCTAAAGATCATCTAATTATGGTCAAACCCAAAACCAGTCCAAAGAGCATGTATCATCGTCAAACCCAGAACCAGACCAAAGAGCATGTATGATGGTCAAACCCAGAACCAGTCCTAAAGATCATGTAATTATGGTCAAACCCAGAACCAGTCCAAAGTGCATGTATTATGGTCAAACCCAGAACCAGTCCAAAGAGCATGTATTATGGTAAAACCCAGAACCAGTCCTAAAGATCATGTATTATAGTCAAACTCAGAACCAGTCCTAAATATCATGTATTATAGTCAAACCCAGAACCAGTCCTAAAGATCATGTAATTATGGTCAAACCCAAAACCAGTTCAAAGAGCATGTATTATCGTCAGACCCAGAACCAGTCCAAAGAGCATGTATGATGGTCAAACCCAGAACCAGTCCTAAAGATCATGTAATTATGGTCAAACCCAGAACCAGTCCAAAGAGCATGTATTATGGTCAAACCCAGAACCAGTCCAAAGAGCATGTATTATGGTCAAACCCAGAACCAGTCCTAAAGATCATGTATTATGGTCAAACCCAGAACCAGTCGTAAAGATCATGTATTATGGTCAAACCCAGAACCAGTCCTGAAGAGCATGTATTATAGTCAAACCCAGAACCAGTCCTAAAGATCATGTATTATGGTCAAACCCAGAACCAGTCCAAAGAGCATGTATTATGGTCAAACCCAGAACCAGTCCTAAAGATCATCTAATTATGGTCAAACCCAAAACCAGTCCAAAGAGCATGTATTATCGTCAAACCCAGAACCAGACCAAAGAGCATGTATGATGGTCAAACCCAGAACCAGTCCTAAAGATCATGTAATTATGGTCAAACCCAGAACCAGTCCAAAGTGCATGTATTATGGTCAAACCCAGAACCAGTCCAAAGAGCATGTATTATGGTAAAACCCAGAACCAGTTCTAAATATCATGTATTATAGTCAAACCCAGAACCAGTTCTAAAGATCATGTATTATAGTCAAACCCAGAACCAGTCAGAAAAGATCATGTATTATAGTCAAACCCAGAATCAGTCCTAAAGATCATGTATTGTTGTCAGACAATCAGTCCTAAAGATCATGTATTATGGTCAAACCCAGAACCATCCTAAAGATCATGTATTGTGATCAAACCCAGAACCAGTCCTAAAGATCATGTATTATGGTCAAACCCCAGTCCTAAAGATCATGTATTATGGTCAAAAGAATCAGTCCAAAGAGCATGTATTATGGTCAAACCAGAACCATTCCAAAGAGCATGTATTATGGTCAAACCCAGAACCAGTCCTAAAGATCATCTAATTATGGTCAAACCCAAAACCAGTCCAAAGAGCATGTATTATCGTCAAACCCAGAACCAGTCCAAAGAGCATGTAATTATGGTCAAACCCAGAACCAGTCCAAAGTGCATGTATTATGTTCAAACCCAGAACCAGTCCAAAGAGCATGTATTATGGTAAAACCCAGAACCAGTCCTAAAGATCATGTATTATAGTCAAACTCAGAACCAGTCCTAAAGATCATGTAATTATGGTCAAACCCAAAACCAGTTCAAAGAGCATGTATTATAGTCAAACCCAGACCAGTCCAAAGATCATGTATTATCGTCAAACCCAGAACCAGTCCTAAAGATCATGTATTATGGTCAAACCCAGAACCAGTCCTAAAGATCATGTATTATGGTCAAACCCAGAACCAGTCCTAAAGATCATGTATTATAGTCAAACCCAGAACCAGTCCTAAAGATCATGTATTATCGTCAAACCCAGAACCAGTCCTAAAGATCATGTATTATGGTCAAACCCAGAACCAGTCCTAAAGATCATGTATTATAGTCAAACCCAGAACCAGTCCAAAGAGCATGTATTATGGTCAAACCCAGAACCAGTCCAAAGAGCATGTATTATGGTCAAACCCAGAACCAGTCCTAAAGATCATGTATTATAGTCAAACCCAGAACCAGTCCTAAAGATCATGTATTATGGTCAAACCCAGAACCAGTCCTAAAGATCATGTATTATGGTCAAACCCAGAACCAGTCCTGAAGAGCATGTATTATAGTCAAACCCAGAACCAGTCCTAAAGATCATGTATTATAGTCAAACCCAGAACAATTCCTAAAGATCATGTATTATAGTCAAACCCAGAACCAGTTCTAAAGATCATGTATTATAGTCAAACCCAGAACCAGTCCTAAAGATCATGTATTATAGTCAAACCCAGAACCAGTCCTAAAGATAATGTATTATAGTCAAACCCAGAACCAGTCAGAAAATATCATGTATTATAGTCAAACCCAGAATCAGTCCTAAAGATCATGTATTGTTGTCAGACCCAGAATCAGTCCTAAAGATCATGTATTATGGTCAAACGCAGAACCTATCCTTAAGATCATGTATTGTGATCAAACCCAGAACCAGTCCTAAAGATCATGTATTATGGTCAAACCCAGAACGAGTCCTAAAGATCATGTATTATAGTCAAACCCAGAATCAGTCCAAAGAGCATGTATTATGGTCAAACCCAGAACCATTCCAAAGAGCATGTATTATGGTCAAACCCAGAACCAGTCCTAAAGATCATCTAATTATGGTCAAACCCAAAACCAGTCCAAAGAGCATGTATCATCGTCAAACCCAGAACCAGACCAAAGAGCATGTATGATGGTCAAACCCAGAACCAGTCCTAAAGATCATGTAATTATGGTCAAACCCAGAACCAGTCCAAAGTGCATGTATTATGGTCAAACCCAGAACCAGTCCAAAGAGCATGTATTATGGTAAAACCCAGAACCAGTCCTAAAGATCATGTATTATAGTCAAACTCAGAACCAGTCCTAAAGATCATGTATTATAGTCAAACCCAGAACCAGTCCTAAAGATCATGTAATTATGGTCAAACCCAAAACCAGTTCAAAGAGCATGTATTATCGTCAACCCAGAACCAGTCCAAAGAGCATGTGTTATGGTCAAACCCAGAACCAGTCCTAAAGATCATGTAATTATGGTCAAACCCAGAACCAGTCCAAAGAGCATGTATTATGGTCAAACCCAGAACCAGTCCAAAGAGCATGTATTATGGTCAAACCCAGAACCAGTCCTAAAGATCATGTATTATGGTCAAACCCAGAACCAGTCCTAAAGATCATGTAATTATGTTCAAACCCAGAACCAGTCTAAAGATCATGTATTATAGTCAAACCCAGAACCAGTCCTAAAGATCATGTATTATGGTCAAACCCAGAACCAGTCCAAAGAGCATGTATTATGGTCAAACCCAGAACCAGTCCTAAAGATCATGTAATTATGGTCAAACCCAAAACCAGTCCAAAGAGCATGTATTATCGTCAAACCCAGAACCAGACCAAAGAGCATGTATGATGGTCAAACCCAGAACCAGTCCTAAAGATCATGTAATTATGGTCAAACCCAGAACCAGTCCAAAGTGCATGTATTATGGTCAAACCCAGAACCAGTCCAAAGAGCATGTATTATGGTAAAACCCAGAACCAGTCCTAAAGATCATGTATTATAGTCAAACTCAGAACCAGTCCTAAATATCATGTATTATAGTCAAACCCAGAACCAGTCCTAAAGATCATGTAATTATGGTCAAACCCAAAACCAGTTCCAAAGAGCATGTATTATCGTCAAACCCAGAACCAGTCCAAAGAGCATGTATTATGGTCAAACCCAGAACCAGTCCTAAAGATCATGTAATTATGGTCAAACCCAGAACCAGTCCAAAGAGCATGTATTATGGTCAAACCCAGAACCAGTCCTAAAGATCATGTATTATGGTCAAACCCAGAACCAGTCCTAAAGATCATGTATTATGGTCAAACCCAGAACCAGTCCAAAGAGCATGTATTATGGTCAAACCCAGAACCAGTCCTAAAGATAATGTATTATAGTCAAACCCAGAACCAGTCCTAAAGATCATATATTATGGTCAAACCCAGAACCAGTCCTAAAGATCATGTAATTATGGTCAAACCCAGAACCAGTCCAAAGAGCATGTATTATGGTCAAACCCAGAACCAGTCCAAAGAGCATGTATTATGGTCAAACCCAGAACCAGTCCTAAAGATCATGTATTATAGTCAAACCCACAACCAGTCCTAAAGATAATGTATTATGGTCAAACCCAGAACCAGTCCTAAAGATCATGTATTATTGTTAAACCAGAACAATTCCTAAAGATCATGTATTATAGTCAAACCCAGAACCAGTTCTAAAGATCATGTATTATAGTCAAACCCAGAACCAGTCCTAAAGATAATGTATTATAGTCAAACCCAGAACCAGTCAGAAAAGATCATGTATTATAGTCAAACCCAGAATCAGTCCAAAGAGCATGTATTATGGTCAAACCCAGAACCATTCCAAAGAGCATGTATTATGGTCAAATCCAGAACCAGTCCTAAAGGTCATCTAATTATGGTCAAACCAAGAACCAATCCTAAAGATCATGTAATTATGGTCAAACCCAGAACCAGTCCAAAGTGCATGTATTATGGTCAAACCCAGAACCAGTCCAAAGAGCATGTATTATGGTCAAACCCAGAACCAGTCCTAAAGATAATGTATTATGGTCAAACCCAGAACCAGTCCTAAAGATCATGTATTATGGTCAAACCCAGAACCAGTCCTGAAGTGCATGTATTATAGTCAAACACAGAACCAGTCCTAAAGATCATGTATTGTGATCAAACCCAGAACCAGTCCAAAAGATCATGTATGATGGTCAAACCCAGAACCAGTCCTAAAGATCATGTAATTATGGTCAAACCCAGAACCAGTCCAAAGTGCATGTATTATGGTCAAACCCAGAACCAGTCCAAAGAGCATGTATTATGGTAAAACCCAGAACCAGTCCTAAAGATCATGTATTATAGTCAAACTCAGAACCAGTCCTAAATATCATGTATTATAGTCAAACCCAGAACCAGTCCTAAAGATCATGTATTATGGTCAAACCCAAAACCAGTTCAAAGAGCATGTATTATCGTCAGACCCAGAACCAGTCCAAAGAGCATGTATGATGGTCAAACCCAGAACCAGTCCTAAAGATCATGTAATTATGGTCAAACCCAGAACCAGTCCAAAGAGCATGTATTATGGTCAAACCCAGAACCAGTCCTAAAGATCATGTATTATGGTCAAACCCAGAACCAGTCCTAAAGATCATGTATTATGGTCAAACCCAGAACCAGTCCTGAAGAGCATGTATTATAGTCAAACCCAGAACCAGTCCTAAAGATCATGTATTATGGTCAAACCCAGAACCAGTCCAAAAGATCATGTATTATGGTCAAACCCAGAACCAGTCCTAAAGATCATGTAATTATGGTCAAAACAGGACCAGTCCAAAGAGCATGTATTATGGTCAAACCCAGAACCAGTCCAAAGAGCATGTATTATGGTCAAACCCAGAACCATGCCTAAAGATCGTGTATTATAGTCAAACCCACAACCAGTCCTAAAGATAATGTATTATGGTCAAACCCAGAACCAGTCCTAAAGATCATGTATTATTGTTAAACCCAGAACAATTCCTAAAGATCATGTATTATAGTCAAACCCAGAACCAGTTCTAAAGATCATGTATTATAGTCAAACCCAGAACCAGTCCTAAAGATAATGTATTATAGTCAAACCCAGAACCAGTCAGAAAAGATCATGTATTATAGTCAAACCCAGAATCAGTCCAAAGAGCATGTATTATGGTCAAACCCAGAACCATTCCAAAGAGCATGTATTATGGTCAAATCCAGAACCAGTCCTAAAGGTCATCTAATTATGGTCAAACCAAGAACCAATCCTAAAGATCATGTAATTATGGTCAAACCCAGAACCAGTCCAAAGTGCATGTATTATGGTCAAACCCAGAACCAGTCCAAAGAGCATGTATTATGGTCAAACCCAGAACCAGTCCTAAAGATAATGTATTATGGTCAAACCCAGAACCAGTCCTAAAGATCATGTATTATGGTCAAACCCAGAACCAGTCCTGAAGTGCATGTATTATAGTCAAACACAGAACCAGTCCTAAAGATCATGTATTGTGGTCAAACCCAGAACCAGTCCAAAAGATCATGTATTATGGTCAAACCCAGAACCAGTCCTAAAGATCATGTAATTATGGTCAAACCCAGAACCAGTCCAAAGAGCATGTATTATGGTCAAACCCAGAACCAGTCCAAAGAGCATGTATTATGCTCAAACCCAGAACCATTCCTAAAGATCATGTATTAGAGTCAAACGCACAACCAGTCCTAAAGATAATGTATTATGGTCAAACCCAGAACGAGTCCTAAAGATCATGTATTATAGTCAAACCCAGAATCAGTCCAAAGAGCATGTATTATGGTCAAACCCAGAACCATTCCAAAGAGCATGTATTATGGTCAAACCCAGAACCAGTCCTAAAGATCATCTAATTATGGTCAAACCCAAAACCAGTCCAAAGAGCATGTATTATCATCAAACCCAGAACCAGTCCAAAGAGCATGTATGATGGTCAAACCCAGAACCAGTCCTAAAGATCATGTAATTATGGTCAAACCCAGAACCAGTCCAAAGTGCATGTATTATGGTCAAACCCAGAACCAGTCCAAAGAGCATGTATTATGGTAAAACCCAGAACCAGTCCTAAAGATCATGTATTGTAGTCAAACTCAGAACCAGTCCTAAAGATCATGTATTATAGTCAAACTCAGAACCAGTCCTAAAGATCATGTATTATAGTCAAACCCAGAGCCAGTCCTAAAGATCATGTATTATAGTCAAACTCAGAACCAGTCCTAAAGATCATGTATTATAGTCAAACTCAGAACCAGTCCTAAAGATCATGTATTATAGTCAAACCCAGAACCAGTCCTAAAGATCATGTATTATAGTCAAACCCAGAACCAGTCCTAAAGATCATGTATTATAGTCAAACTCAGAACCAGTCCTAAAGATCATGTATTATAGTCAAACTCAGAACCAGTCCTAAAGATCATGTATTATAGTCAAACCCAGAACCAGACCTAAAGATCATGTATTATAGTCAAACCCAGAACCAGTTCTAAAGATCATGTATTATAGTCAAACTCAGAACCAGTCCTAAAGATCATGTATTATAGTCAAACTCAGAACCAGTCGTAAAGATCATGTATTATAGTCAAACCCAGAACCAGACCGAAAGATCATATATTATGGTCAAACCCAGAACCAGACCTAAAGATCATATATTATGGTCAAACCCAGAACCAGTCCTAAAGATCATGTATTATAGTCAAACTCAGGACCAGTCCTAAAGATCATGTATTATAGTCAAACTCAGAACCAGTCCTAAAGATCATGTATTATAGTCAAACCCAGAACCAGACCGAAAGTTCATATATTATGGTCAAACCCAGAACCAGACCTAAAGATCATATATTATGGTCAAACCCAGAACCAGTTCTAAAGATCATGTATTATAGTCAAACTCAGAACCAGTCCTAAAGATCATGTATTATAGTCAAACTCAGAACCAGTCCTAAAGATCATGTATTATAGTCAAACCCAGAACTAGACCGAAAGATCATATATTATGGTCAAACCCAGAACCAGACCTAAAGATCATATATTATGGTCAAACCCAGAACCAGTCCTAAAGATCATGTAATTATGGTCAAACCCAGAACCAGTTCTAAAGATCATGTAATTATGGTCAAACCCAAAACCAGTCCAAAGAGCATGTATTATGGTCAAACCCAGAACCAGTCCTAAAGATCATGTAATTATGGTCAAACCCAAAACCAGTCCAAAGAGCATGTATTATCGTGAAACCCAGAACCAGTCCAAAGACCATGTATGATGGTCAAACCCAGAACCAGTCCTAAAGATCATGTAATTATGGTCAAACCCAGAACCAGTTCTAAAGATCATGTAATTATGGTCAAACCCAAAACCAGTCCAAAGAGCATGTATTATGGTCAAACCCAGAACCAGTCCTAAAGATCATGTAATTATGGTCAAAACCAAAACCAGTCCAAAGAGCATGTATTATCGTCAAACCCAGAACCAGTCCAAAGAGCATGTATGATGGTCAAACCCAGAACCAGTCCTAAAGATCATGTAATTATGGTCAAACCCAGAACCAGTCCAAAGAGCATGTATTATGGTCAAACCCAGAACCAGTCCAAAGATCATGTATTATAGTCAAGCCCAGAACCAGTCCTAAAGATCATGTATTATGGTCAATCCCAGAACCAGTCCTAAAGATCATGTATTATAGTCAAACACAGAACCAGTCCTAAAGATCATGTATTATAGTCAAACCCAGAATCAGTCCTAAAGATCATGTATTGTTGTCAGACCCAGAATCAGTCCTAAAGATCATGTATTATGGTCAAACCCAGAACCAGTCCTAAAGATCATGTAATTATGGTCAAACCCAGAACCAGTCCAAAGAGCATGTATTTATGGTCAAACCCAGAACCAGTCCTAAAGATCATGTATTATGGTCAAACCCAGAACCAGTCCTAAAGATCATGTATTATGGTCAAACACAGAACAAGTCCTGAAGAGCATGTATTATAGTCAAACCCAGAACCAGTCCTAAAGATCATGTATTATAGTCAAACCCAGAACCATTCCTAAAGATCATGTATTATAGTCAAACCCAGAACCAGTCCTAAAGATAATGTATTATAGTCAAACCCAGAACCAGTCAGAAAATATCATTTATTATAGTCAAACCCAGAATCAGTCCTAAAGATCATGTATTGTTGTCAGACCCAGAATCAGTCCTAAAGGTCATGTATTATGGTCAAACGCAGAACCATTCCAAAGAGCATGTATTATGTTCAAACCCAGAACCAGTACTAAAGATCATCTAATTATGGTCAAACCCAAAACCAGTCCAAAGAGCATGTATTATCGTCAAACCCAGAACCAGTCCAAAGAGCATGTATGATGGTCAAACCCAGAACCAGTCCTAAAGATCATGTAATTATGGTCAAACCCAGAACCAGTCTAAAGTGCATGTATTATGGTCAAACCCAGAACCAGTCCAAAGAGCATGTATTATGGTCAAACCCAGAACCATTCCAAAGATCATGTATTATAGTCAAACTCAGAACCAGTCCTAAAGATCATGTATTATAGTCAAACTCAGAACCAGTCCTAAAGATCATGTATTATAGTCAAACTCAGAACCAGTCCTAAAGATCATGTATTATAGTCAAACTCAGAACCAGTCCTAAAGATCATGTATTATAGTCAAACCCAGAACCAGTCCTAAAGATCATGTATTATAGTCAAACCCAGAACCAGTCCTAAAGATCATGTATTATAGTCAAACTCAGAACCAGTCCTAAAGATCATGTATTATAGTCAAACTCAGAACCAGTCCTAAAGATCATGTATTATAGTCAAACCCAGAACCAGACCGAAAGATCATATATTATGGTCAAACCCAGAACCAGTCCTAAAGATCATGTAATTATGGTCAAACCCAAAACCAGTCCAAAGAGCATGTATTATGGTCAAACCCAGAACCAGTCCTAAAGATCATGTAATTTTGGTCAAACCCAAAACTAGTCCAAAGAGCATGTATTATCGTCAAACCCAGAACCAGTCCAAAGAGCATGTATGTTGGTCAAATCCAGAACCAGTCCTAAAGATCATGTAATTATGGTCAATCCCAGAACCAGTCCTAAAGATCATGTATTATGGTCAAACCCAGAACCAGTCCTAAAGATCATGTATTATAGTCAAACCCAGAACCAGTCCTAAAGATCATGTATTATAGTCAAACTCAGAACCAGTCCTAAAGATCATGTATTATAGTCAAACCCAGAACCAGACCTAAAGATCATGTATTATAGTCAAACCCAGAACCAGTTCTAAAGATCATGTATTATAGTCAAACTCAGAACCAGTCCTAAAGATCATGTATTATAGTCAAACTCAGAACCAGTCCTAAAGATCATGTATTATAGTCAAACCCAGAACCAGACCTAAAGATCATATATTATGGTCAAACCCAGAACCAGACCTAAAGATCATATATTATGGTCAAACCCAGAACCAGTCCTAAAGATCATGTATTATAGTCAAACTCAGGACCAGTCCTAAAGATCATGTATTATAGTCAAACTCAGAACCAGTCCTAAAGATCATGTATTATAGTCAAACCCAGAACCAGACCTAAAGTTCATATATTATGGTCAAACCCAGAACCAGACCTAAAGATCATATATTATGGTCAAACCCAGAACCAGTTCTAAAGATCATGTATTATAGTCAAACTCAGAACCAGTCCTAAAGATCATGTATTATAGTCAAACTCAGAACCAGTCCTAAAGATCATGTATTATAGTCAAACCCAGAACTAGACCGAAAGATCATATATTATGGTCAAACCCAGAACCAGACCTAAAGATCATATATTATGGTCAAACCCAGAACCAGTCCTCAAGATCATGTAATTATGGTCAAACCCAGAACCAGTTCTAAAGATCATGTAATTATGGTCAAACCCAAAACCAGTCCAAAGAGCATGTATTATGGTCAAACCCAGAACCAGTCCTAAAGATCATGTAATTATGGTCAAACCCAAAACCAGTCCAAAGAGCATGTATTATCGTGAAACCCAGAACCAGTCCAAAGAGCATGTATGATGGTCAAACCCAGAACCAGTCCTAAAGATCATGTAATTATGGTCAAACCCAGAACCAGTCCAAAGAGCATGTATTATGGTCAAACCCAGAACCAGTCCAAAGAGCATGTATTATGGTCAAACCCAGAACCAGTCCTAAAGATCATGTATTATGGTCAAACCCAGAACCAGTCCTAAAGATCATGTATTATGGTCAAACCCAGAACCAGTCCTGAAGAGCATGTATTATAGTCAAACCCAGAACCAGTCCTAAAGATCATGTATTATGGTCAAACCCAGAACCAGTCCAAAAGATCATGTATTATGGTCAAACCCAGAACCAGTCCTAAAGATCATGTAATTATGGTCAAACCCAGAACCAGTCCAAAGAGCATGTATTATGGTCAAACCCAGAACCAGTCCAAAGAGCATGTATTATGGTCAAACCCAGAACCAGTCCTAAAGATCATGTATTATAGTCAAACCCACAACCAGTCCTAAAGATAATGTATTATGGTCAAACCCAGAACCAGTCCTAAAGATCATGTATTATTGTTAAACCCAGAACAATTCCTAAAGATCATGTATTATAGTCAAACCCAGAACCAGTTCTAAAGATCATGTATTATAGTCAAACCCAGAACCAGTCCTAAAGATAATGTATTATAGTCAAACCCAGAACCAGTCAGAAAAGATCATGTATTATAGTCAAACCCAGAATCAGTCCAAAGAGCATGTATTGTGGTCAAACCCAGAACAATTCCAAAGAGCATGTATTATGGTCAAACCCAGAACCAGTCCTAAAGGTCATCTAATTATGGTCAAACCAAGAACCAATCCTAAAGATCATGTAATTATGGTCAAACCCAGAACCAGTCCAAAGTGCATGTATTATGGTCAAACCCAGAACTAGTCCAAAGAGCATGTATTATGGTCAAACCCAGAACCAGTCCTAAAGATAATGTATTATGGTCAAACCCAGAACCAGTCCTAAAGATCATGTATTATGGTCAAACCCAGAACCAGTCCTGAAGTGCATGTATTATAGTCAAACACAGAACCAGTCCTAAAGATCATGTATTGTGGTCAAACCCAGAACCAGTCCAAAAGATCATGTATTATGGTCAAACCCAGAACCAGTCCTAAAGATCATGTAATTATGGTCAAACCCAGAACCAGTCCAAAGAGCATGTATTATGGTCAAACCCAGAACCAGTCCAAAGAGCATGTATTATGCTCAAACCCAGAACCATTCCTAAAGATCATGTATTAGAGTCAAACGCACAACCAGTCCTAAAGATAATGTATTATGGTCAAACCCAGAACGAGTCCTAAAGATCATGTATTATAGTCAAACCCAGAATCAGTCCAAAGAGCATGTATTATGGTCAAACCCAGAACCATTCCAAAGAGCATGTATTATGGTCAAACCCAGAACCAGTCCTAAAGATCATCTAATTATGGTCAAACCCAAAACCAGTCCAAAGAGCATGTATTATCATCAAACCCAGAACCAGTCCAAAGAGCATGTATGATGGTCAAACCCAGAACCAGTCCTAAAGATCATGTAATTATGGTCAAACCCAGAACCAGTCCAAAGTGCATGTATTATGGTCAAACCCAGAACCAGTCCAAAGAGCATGTATTATGGTAAAACCCAGAACCAGTCCTAAAGATCATGTATTGTAGTCAAACTCAGAACCAGTCCTAAAGATCATGTATTATAGTCAAACTCAGAACCAGTCCTAAAGATCATGTATTATAGTCAAACCCAGAACCAGTCCTAAAGATCATGTATTATAGTCAAACTCAGAACCAGTCCTAAAGATCATGTATTATAGTCAAACTCAGAACCAGTCCTAAAGATCATGTATTATAGTCAAACTCAGAACCAGTCCTAAAGATCATGTATTATAGTCAAACCCAGAACTAGACCGAAAGATCCGAAAGATCATAGGTCAAACCCAGAACCAGACCTAAAGATCATATATTATGGTCAAACCCAGAACCAGTCCTAAAGATCATGTAATTATGGTCAAACCCAGAACCAGTTCTAAAGATCATGTAATTATGGTCAAACCCAAAACCAGTCCAAAGAGCATGTATTATGGTCAAACCCAGAACCAGTCCTAAAGATCATGTAATTATGGTCAAACCCAAAACCAGTCCAAAGAGCATGTATTATCGTCAAACCCAGAACCAGTCCAAAGACCATGTATGATGGTCAAACCCAGAACCAGTCCTAAAGATCATGTAATTATGGTCAAACCCAGAACCAGTTCTAAAGATCATGTAATTATGGTCAAACCCAAAACCAGTCCAAAGAGCATGTATTATGGTCAAACCCAGAACCAGTCCTAAAGATCATGTAATTATGGTCAAAACCAAAACCAGTCCAAAGAGCATGTATTATCGTCAAACCCAGAACCAGTCCAAAGAGCATGTATGATGGTCAAACCCAGAACCAGTCCTAAAGATCATGTAATTATGGTCAAACCCAGAACCAGTCCAAAGAGCATGTATTATGGTCAAACCCAGAACCACAAAGATCATGTATTATAGTCAAGCCCAGAACCAGTCCTAAAGATCATGTATTATGGTCAATCCCAGAACCAGTCCTAAAGATCATGTATTATAGTCAAACACAGAACCAGTCCTAAAGATCATGTATTATAGTCAAACCCAGAACCAGTCCTAAAGATCATATATTATGGTCAAACCCAGAACCAGTCCTAAAGATCATGTATTATGGTCAAACCCAGAACCAGTCCTAAAGATCATGTAAATGGTCAAACCCAGAACCAGTCCAAAGAGCATGTATTTATGGTCAAACCCAGAACCAGTCCTAAAGATCATGTATTATGGTCAAACCCAGAACCAGTCCTAAAGATCATGTATTATGGTCAAACACAGAACAAGTCCTGAAGAGCATGTATTATAGTCAAACCCAGAACCAGTCCTAAAGATCATGTATTATAGTCAAACCCAGAACCAGTCCTAAAGATCATGTATTATAGTCAAACCCAGAACCAGTCCTAAAGATAATGTATTATAGTCAAACCCAGAACCAGTCAGAAAATATCATTTATTATAGTCAAACCCAGAATCAGTCCTAAAGATCATGTATTGTTGTCAGACCCAGAATCAGTCCTAAAGATCATGTATTATGGTCAAACGCAGAACCTATCCTTAAGATCATGTATTGTGATCAAACCCAGAACCAGTCCTAAAGATCATGTATTATGGTCAAACCCAGAACGAGTCCTAAAGATCATGTATTATAGTGAAACCCAGAATCAGTCCAAAGAGCATGTATTATGGTCAAACCCAGAACCATTCCAAAGAGCATGTATTATGGTCAAACCCAGAACCAGTCCTAAAGATCATCTAATTATGGTCAAACCCAAAACCAGTCCAAAGAGCATGTATTATCGTCAAACCCAGAACCAGTCCAAAGAGCATGTATGATGGTCAAACCCAGAACCAGTCCTAAAGATCATGTAATTATGGTCAAACCCAGAACCAGTCTAAAGTGCATGTATTATGGTCAAACCCAGAACCAGTCCAAAGAGCATGTATTATGGTCAAACCCAGAACCATTCCAAAGATCATGTATTATAGTCAAACTCAGAACCAGTCCTAAAGATCATGTATTATAGTCAAACTCAGAACCAGTCCTAAAGATCATGTATTATAGTCAAACTCAGAACCAGTCCTAAAGATCATGTATTATAGTCAAACTCAGAACCAGTCCTAAAGATCATGTATTATAGTCAAACCCAGAACCAGTCCTAAAGATCATGTATTATAGTCAAACCCAGAACCAGTACTAAAGATCATGTATTATAGTCAAACTCAGAACCAGTCCTAAAGATCATGTATTATAGTCAAACTCAGAACCAGTCCTAAAGATCATGTATTATAGTCAAACCCAGAACCAGACCGAAAGATCATATATTATGGTCAAACCCAGAACCAGTCCTAAAGATCATGTAATTATGGTCAAACCCAAAACCAGTCCAAAGAGCATGTATTATGGTCAAACCCAGAACCAGTCCTAAAGATCATGTAATTATGGTCAAACCCAAAACTAGTCCAAAGAGCATGTATTATGGTCAAACCCAGAACCAGTCCAAAGAGCATGTATTATGGTCAAACCCAGAACCAGTCCTAAAGATCATGTAATTATGGTCAAACCCAGAACCAGTCCTAAAGATCATGTATTATGGTCAAACCCAGAACCAGTCCTAAAGATCATGTATTATAGTCAAACCCAGAACCAGTCCTAAAGATCATGTATTATAGTCAAACCCAGAACCAGTCCTAAAGATCATGTATTATAGTCAAACCCAGAACCAGACCTAAAGATCATGTATTATAGTCAAACCCAGAACCAGTTCTAAAGATCATGTATTATAGTCAAACTCAGAACCAGTCCTAAAGATCATGTATTATAGTCAAACTCAGAACCAGTCCTAAAGATCATGTATTATAGTCAAACCCAGAACCAGACCGAAAGATCATATATTATGGTCAAACCCAGAACCAGACCTAAAGATCATATATTATGGTCAAACCCAGAACCAGTCCTAAAGATCATGTATTATAGTCAAACTCAGAACCAGTCCTAAAGATCATGTATTATAGTCAAACTCAGAACCAGTCCTAAAGATCATGTATTATAGTCAAACCCAGAACCAGACCGAAAGTTCATATATTATGGTCAAACCCAGAACCAGACCTAAAGATCATATATTATGGTCAAACCCAGAACCAGTTCTAAAGATCATGTATTATAGTCAAACTCAGAACCAGTCCTAAAGATCATGTATTATAGTCAAACTCAGAACCAGTCCTAAAGATCATGTATTATAGTCAAACCCAGAACCAGACCTAAAGATCATATATTATGGTCAAACCCAGAACCAGTCCTAAAGATCATATATTATGGTCAAACCCAGAACCAGTCCTAAAGATCATGTAATTATGGTCAAACCCAGAACCAGTTCTAAAGATCATGTAATTATGGTCAAACCCAAAACCAGTCCAAAGATCATATATTATGGTCAAACCCAGAACCAGTCCTAAAGATCATGTAATTATGGTCAAACCCAAAACCAGTCCAAAGAGCATGTATTATCGTGAAATCCAGAACCAGTCCAAAGAGCATGTATGATGGTCAAACCCAGAACCAGTCCTAAAGATCATGTAATTATGGTCAAACCCAGAACCAGTCCAAAGAGCATGTATTATGGTCAAACCCAGAACCAGTCCAAAGAGCATGTATTATGGTCAAACCCAGAACCAGTCCTAAAGATCATGTATTATGGTCAAACCCAGAACCAGTCCTAAAGATCATGTATTATGGTCAAACCCAGAACCAGTCCTGAAGAGCATGTATTATAGTCAAACCCAGAACCAGTCCTAAAGATCATGTATTATGGTCAAACCCAGAACCAGTCCAAAAGATCATGTATTATGGTCAAACCCAGAACCAGTCCTAAAGATCATGTAATTATGGTCAAACCCAGAACCAGTCCAAAGAGCATGTATTATGGTCAAACCCAGAACCAGTCCAAAGAGCATGTATTATGGTCAAACCCAGAACCAGTCCTAAAGATCATGTATTATAGTCAAACCCACAACCAGTCCTAAAGATAATGTATTATGGTCAAACCCAGAACCAGTCCTAAAGATCATGTATTATTGTTAAACCCAGAACAATTCCTAAAGATCATGTATTATAGTCAAACCCAGAACCAGTTCTAAAGATCATGTATTATAGTCAAACCCAGAACCAGTCCTAAAGATAATGTATTATAGTCAAACCCAGAACCAGTCAGAAAAGATCATGTATTATAGTCAAACCCAGAATCAGTCCAAAGAGCATGTATTGTGGTCAAACCCAGAACATTCCAAAGAGCATGTATTATGGTCAAACCCAGAACCAGTCCTAAAGATCATCTAATTATGGTCAAACCAAGAACCAGTCCTAAAGATCATGTAATTATGGTCAAACCCAGAACCAGTCCAAAGATGCATGTATTATGGTCAAACCCAGAACCAGTCCAAAGAGCATGTATTATGGTCAAACCCAGAACCAGTCCTAAAGATAATGTATTATGGTCAAACCCAGAACCAGTCCTAAAGATCATGTATTATGGTCAAACCCAGAACCAGTCCTGAAGTGCATGTATTATAGTCAAACACAGAACCAGTCCTAAAGATCATGTATTGTGGTCAAACCCAGAACCAGTCCAAAAGATCATGTATTATGGTCAAACCCAGAACCAGTCCTAAAGATCATGTAATTATGGTCAAACCCAGAACCAGTCCAAAGAGCATGTATTATGGTCAAACCCAGAACCAGTCCAAAGAGCATGTATTATGCTCAAACCCAGAACCATTCCTAAAGATCATGTATTAGAGTCAAAGGCACAACCAGTCCTAAAGATAATGTATTATGGTCAAACCCAGAACCAGTCCTAAAGATCATGTATTATAGTCAAACCCAGAATCAGTCCAAAGAGCATGTATTATGGTCAAACCCAGAACCATTCCAAAGAGCATGTATTATGGTCAAACCCAGAACCAGTCCTAAAGATCATCTAATTATGGTCAAACCCAAAACCAGTCCAAAGAGCATGTATTATCATCAAACCCAGAACCAGTCCAAAGAGCATGTATGATGGTCAAACCCAGAACCAGTCCTAAAGATCATGTAATTATGGTCAAACCCAGAACCAGTCCAAAGTGCATGTATTATGGTCAAACCCAGAACCAGTCCAAAGAGCATGTATTATGGTCAAACCCAGAACCAGTCCTAAAGATCATGTATTATAGTCAAACCCAGAACCAGTCCTAAAGATCATGTATTATAGTCAAACTCAGAACCAGTCCTAAAGATCATGTATTATAGTCAAACCCAGAACCAGTCCTAAAGATCATGTATTATAGTCAAACTCAGAACCAGTCCTAAAGATCATGTATTATAGTCAAACTCAGAACCAGTCCTAAAGATCATGTATTATAGTCAAACTCAGAACCAGTCCTAAAGATCATGTATTATAGTCAAACCCAGAACCAGACCGAAAGATCATATATTATGGTCAAACCCAGAACCAGACCTAAAGATCATATATTATGGTCAAACCCAGAACCAGTCCTAAAGATCATGTAATTATGGTCAAACCCAGAACCAGTCCTAAAGATCATGTAATTATGGTCAAACCCAAAACCAGTCCAAAGAGCATGTATTATCGTCAAATCCAGAACCAGTCCTAAAGATCATGTAATTATGGTCAAACCCAAAACCAGTCCAAAGAGCATGTATTATCGTCAAACCCAGAACCAGTCCAAAGACCATGTATGATGGTCAAACCCAGAACCAGTCCTAAAGATCATGTAATTATGGTCAAACCCAGAACCAGTTCTAAAGATCATGTAATTATGGTCAAACCCAAAACCAGTCCAAAGAGCATGTATTATGGTCAAACCCAGAACCAGTCCTAAAGATCATGTAATTATGGTCAAAACCAAAACCAGTCCAAAGAGCATGTATTATCGTCAAACCCAGAACCAGTCCAAAGAGCATGTATGATGGTCAAACCCAGAACCAGTCCTAAAGATCATGTAATTATGGTCAAACCCAGAACCAGTCCAAAGAGCATGTATTATGGTCAAACCCAGAACCAGTCCAAAGATCATGTATTATAGTCAAACCCAGAACCAGTCCTAAAGATCATGTATTATGGTCAAACCCAGAACCAGTCCTAAAGAGCATGTATTATAGTCAAACCCAGAACCAGTCCTAAAGATCATGTATTATAGTCAAACCCAGAATCAGTCCTAAAGATCATGTATTGTTGTCAGACCCAGAATCAGTCCTAAAGATCATGTATTATGGTCAAACCCAGAACCAGTCCTAAAGATCATGTAATTATGGTCAAACCCAGAACCAGTCCAAAGAGCATGTATTTATGGTCAAACCCAGAACCAGTCCTAAAGATCATGTATTATGGTCAAACCCAGAACCAGTCCTAAAGATCATGTATTATGGTCAAACACAGAACAAGTCCTGAAGAGCATGTATTATAGTCAAACCCAGAACCAGTCCTAAAGATCATGTATTATAGTCAAACCCAGAACCAGTCCTAAAGATCATGTATTATAGTCAAACCCAGAACCAGTCCTAAAGATAATGTATTATAGTCAAACCCAGAACCAGTCAGAAAAGATCATGTATTATAGTCAAACCCAGAATCAGTCCTAAAGATCATGTATTGTTGTCAAACCCAGAATCAGTCCTAAAGATCATGTATTATGGTCAAACGCAGAACCTATCCTTAAGATCATGTATTGTGATCAAACCCAGAACCAGTCCTAAAGATCATGTATTATGGTCAAACCCAGAACCAGTCCTAAAGATCATGTATTATAGTTAAACCAGAATCAGTCCAAAGAGCATGTATTATGGTCAAACCCAGAACCATTCCAAAGAGCATGTATTATGGTCAAACCCAGAACCAGTCCTAAAGATCATCTAATTATGGTCAAACCCAAAACCAGTCCAAAGAGCATGTATTATGGTCAAACCCAGAACCAGTCCAAAGAGCATGTATGATGGTCAAACCCAGAACCAGTCCTAAAGATCATGTAATTATGGTCAAACCCAGAACCAGTCCAAAGTGCATGTATTATGGTCAAACCCAGAACCAGTCCAAAGAGCATGTATTATGGTCAAACCCAGAACCATTCCAAAGATCATGTAATAGTCAAACCAGAACCAGTCCTAAAGATCATGTATTATAGTCAAACTCAGAACCAGTCCTAAAGATCATGTATTATAGTCAAACTCAGAACCAGTCCTAAAGATCATGTATTATAGTCAAACTCAGAACCAGTCCTAAAGATCATGTATTATAGTCAAACCCAGAACCAGTCCTAAAGATCATGTATTATAGTCAAACCCAGAACCAGTCCTAAAGATCATGTATTATAGTCAAACCCAGAACCAGTCCTAAAGATCATGTATTATAGTCAAACCCAGAACCAGTCCTAAAGATCATGTATTATAGTCAAACCCAGAACCAGACCTAAAGATCATATATTATGGTCAAACCCAGAACCAGTCCTAAAGATCATGTAATTATGGTCAAACCCAGAACCAGTCCAAAGAGCATGTATTATGGTCAAACCCAGAACCAGTCCTAAAGATCATGTAATTATGGTCAAACCCAAAACCAGTCCAAAGAGCATGTATTATCGTCAAACCCAGAACCAGTCCAAAGAGCATGTATGTTGGTCAAATCCAGAACCAGTCCTAAAGATCATGTAATTATGGTCAATCCCAGAACCAGTCCTAAAGATCATGTATTATGGTCAAACCCAGAACCAGTCCTAAAGATCATGTATTATAGTCAAACCCAGAACCAGTCCTAAAGATCATGTATTATAGTCAAACTCAGAACCAGTCCTAAAGATCATGTATTATAGTCAAACCCAGAACCAACCTAAAGATCATGTATTATAGTCAAACCCAGAACCAGTTCTAAAGATCATGTATTATAGTCAAACTCAGAACCAGTCCTAAAGATCATGTATTATAGTCAAACTCAGAACCAGTCGTAAAGATCATGTATTATAGTCAAACCCAGAACCAGACCGAAAGATCATATATTATGGTCAAACCCAGAACCAGTCCTAAAGATCATATATTATGGTCAAACCCAGAACCAGTCCTAAAGATCATGTATTATAGTCAAACTCAGGACCAGTCCTAAAGATCATGTATTATAGTCAAACCCAGAACCAGTCCTAAAGATCATGTATTATAGTCAAACCCAGAACCAGACCGAAAGTTCATATATTATGGTCAAACCCAGAACCAGACCTAAAGATCATATATTATGGTCAAACCCAGAACCAGTTCTAAAGATCATGTATTATAGTCAAATCAGAACCAGTCCTAAAGATCATGTATTATAGTCAAACCCAGAACCAGTCCTAAAGATAATGTATTATAGTCAAACCCAGAACCAGACCGAAAGATCATATATTATGGTCAAACCCAGAACCAGACCTAAAGATCATATATTATGGTCAAACCCAGAACCAGTCCTAAAGATCATGTAATTATGGTCAAACCCAGAACCAGTTCTAAAGATCATGTAATTATGGTCAAACCCAAAACCAGTCCAAAGAGCATGTATTATGGTCAAACCCAGAACCAGTCCTAAAGATCATGTAATTATGGTCAAACCCAAAACCAGTCCAAAGAGCATGTATTATCGTCAAACCCAGAACCAGTCCAAAGAGCATGTATGATGGTCAAACCCAGAACCAGTCCTAAAGATCATGTAATTATGGTCAAACCCAGAACCAGTCCAAAGAGCATGTATTATGGTCAAACCCAGAACCAGTCCAAAGAGCATGTATTATGGTCAAACCCAGAACCAGTCCTAAAGATCATGTATTATGGTCAAACCCAGAACCAGTCCTAAAGATCATGTATTATGGTCAAACCCAGAACCAGTCCTGAAGAGCATGTATTATAGTCAAACCCAGAACCAGTCCTAAAGATCATGTATTATGGTCAAACCCAGAACCAGTCCTAAAGATCATGTATTATGGTCAAACCCAGAACCAGTCCTAAAGATCATGTAATTATGGTCAAACCCAGAACCAGTCCAAAGAGCATGTATTATGGTCAAACCCAGAACCAGTCCAAAGAGCATGTATTATGGTCAAACCCAGAACCAGTCCTAAAGATCATGTATTATAGTCAAACCCAGAACCAGTCCTAAAGATCATGTATTATGGTCAAACCCAGAACCAGTCCTAAAGATCATGTATTATGGTCAAACCCAGAACCAGTCCTAAAGATAATGTATTATAGTCAAACCCAGAACCAGTCAGTAAAGATCATGTATTATAGTCAAACCCAGAACCAGTCCTAAAGATAATGTATTATAGTCAAACGCAGAACCAGTCAGAAAAGATCATGTATTATAGTCAAACCCAGAACCAGTCCAAAGATCATGTATTATGGTCAAACCCAGAAAATTCCAAAGATCATGTATTATGGTCAAACCCAGAACCAGTCCTAAAGATCATGTAATTATGGTCAAACCAAGAACCAATCCTAAAGATCATGTATTATGGTCAAACCCAGAACCAGTCCAAAGTCATGTATTATGGTCAAACCCAGAACTAGTCCAAAGAGCATGTATTATGGTCAAACCCAGAACCAGTCCTAAAGATCATGTATTATGGTCAAACCCAGAACCAGTCCTAAAGATCATGTATTATGGTCAAACCCAGAACCAGTCCTAAAGATGCATGTATTATAGTCAAACACAGAACCAGTCCTAAAGATCATGTATTGTGGTCAAACCCAGAACCAGTCCAAAAGATCATGTATTATGGTCAAACCCAGAACCAGTCCTAAAGATCATGTATTATGGTCAAACCCAGAACCAGTCCAAAGAGCATGTATTATGGTCAAACCCAGAAGCAGTCCAAAGAGCATGTATTATGGTCAAACCCAGAACCATTCCTAAAGATCATGTATTAGAGTGAAAGGCACAACCAGTCCTAAAGATAATGTATTATGGTCAAACCCAGAACCAGTCCTAAAGATCATGTATTATAGTCAAACCCAGAATCAGTCCAAAGAGCATGTATTATGGTCAAACCCAGAACCATTCCAAAAGCATGTATTATGGTCAAACCCAGAACCAGTCCTAAAGATCATCTAATTATGGTCAAACCCAAAACCAGTCCAAAGAGCATGTATTATCATCAAACCCAGAACCAGTCCAAAGAGCATGTATGATGGTCAAACCCAGAACCAGTCCTAAAGATCATGTAATTATGGTCAAACCCAGAACCAGTCCAAAGTGCATGTATTATGGTCAAACCCAGAACCAGTCCAAAGAGCATGTATTATGGTAAAACCCAGAACCAGTCCTAAAGATCATGTATTATGGTCAAACCCAGAACCAGTCCTAAAGATCATGTAATTATGGTCAAACCCAAAACCAGTCCAAAGAGCATGTATTATCGTCAAATCCAGAACCAGTCCAAAGAGCATGTATGATAGTCAAACCCAGAACCAGTCCTAAAGATCATGTATTATAGTCAAACCCAGAATCAGTCCAAAGAGCATGTATTATGGTCAAACCCAGAACCAGTCCAAAGAGCATGTATTATGGTCAAACCCAGAACCAGTCCTAAAGATCATGTATTATGGTCAAACCCAGAACCAGTCCTAAAGATCATGTATTATGGTCAAACCCAGAACCAGTCCTGAAGAGCATGTATTATAGTCAAACCCAGAACCAGTCCTAAAGATCATGTATTATGGTCAAACCCAGAACCAGTCCTAAAGATCATGTATTATGGTCAAACCCAGAACCAGTCCTAAAGATCATGTAATTATGGTCAAACCCAGAACCAGTCCAAAGAGCATGTATTATGGTCAAACCCAGAACCAGTCCAAAGAGCATGTATTATGGTCAAACCCAGAACCAGTCCTAAAGATCATGTATTATAGTCAAACCCACAACCAGTCCTAAAGATAATGTATTATGGTCAAACCCAGAACCAGTCCTAAAGATCATGTATTATAGTCAAACCCAGAACATTTCCTAAAGATCATGTATTATAGTCAAACCCAGAACCAGTTCTAAATATCATGTATTATAGTCAAACCCAGAACCAGTCCTAAAGATAATGTATTATAGTCAAACCCAGAACCAGTCCTAAAGATCATGTATTATAGTCAAACCCAGAATCAGTCCAAAGAGCATGTATTGTGGTCAAACCCAGAACAATTCCAAAGAGCATGTATTATGGTCAAACCCAGAACCAGTCCTAAAGTCATCTAATTATGGTCAAACCAAGAACCAATCCTAAAGATCATGTAATTATGGTCAAACCCAGAACCAGTCCAAAGTGCATGTATTATGGTCAAACCCAGAACTAGTCCAAAGAGCATGTATTATGGTCAAACCCAGAACCAGTCCTAAAGATAATGTATTATGGTCAAACCCAGAACCAGTCCTAAAGATCATGTATTATGGTCAAACCCAGAACCAGTCCTGAAGTGCATGTATTATAGTCAAACACAGAACCAGTCCTAAAGATCATGTATTGTGGTCAAACCCAGAACCAGTCCAAAAGATCATGTATTATGGTCAAACCCAGAACCAGTCCTAAAGATCATGTAATTATGGTCAAACCCAGAACCAGTCCAAAGAGCATGTATTATGGTCAAACCCAGAACCAGTCCAAAGAGCATGTATTATGTCAAACCCAGAACCAGTCCTAAAGATCATGTATTAGAGTCAAAAACCAGTCCTAAAGATAATGTATTATGGTCAAACCCAGAAAGTCCTAAAGATCATGTATTATAGTCAAACCCAGAATCAGTCCAAAGAGCATGTATTATGGTCAAACCCAGAACCATTCCAAAGAGCATGTATTATGGTCAAACCCAGAACCAGTCCTAAAGATCATCTAATTATGGTCAAACCCAAAACCAGTCCAAAGAGCATGTATTATCGTCAAACCCAGAACCAGTCCAAAGAGCATGTATGATGGTCAAACCCAGAACCAGTCCTAAAGATCATGTAATTATGGTCAAACCCAGAACCAGTCCAAAGTGCATGTATTATGGTCAAACCCAGAACCAGTCCAAAGAGCATGTATTATGGTAAAACCCAGAACCAGTCCTAAAGATCATGTATTATAGTCAAACTCAGAACCAGTCCTAAAGATCATGTATTATAGTCAAACTCAGAACCAGTCCTAAAGATCATGTATTATAGTCAAACCCAGAACCAGTCCTAAAGATCATGTATTATAGTCAAACCCAGAACCAGTCCTAAAGATCATGTATTATAGTCAAACTCAGAACCAGTCCTAAAGATCATGTATTATAGTCAAACCCAGAACCAGTCCTAAAGATCATGTATTATAGTCAAACCCAGAACCAGTCCTAAAGATCATGTATTATAGTCAAACTCAGAACCAGTCCTAAAGATCATGTATTATAGTCAAACTCAGAACCAGTCCTAAAGATCATGTATTATAGTCAAACCCAGAACCAGTCCTAAAGATCATGTATTATAGTCAAACCCAGAACCAGTTCTAAAGATCATGTATTATAGTCAAACTCAGAACCAGTCCTAAAGATCATGTATTATAGTCAAACTATAAAGATCATGTATTATAGTCAAACCCAGAACCAGACCGAAAGATCATATATTATGGTCAAACCCAGAACCAGACCTAAAGATCATATATTATGGTCAAACCCAGAACCAGTCCTAAAGATCATGTATTATAGTCAAACTCAGGACCAGTCCTAAAGATCATGTATTATAGTCAAACCAGAACCAGTCCTAAAGATCATGTATTATAGTCAAACCCAGAACCAGACCGAAAGATCATATATTATGGTCAAACCCAGAACCAGACCTAAAGATCATATATTATGGTCAAACCCAGAACCAGTTCTAAAGATCATGTATTATAGTCAAACTCAGAACCAGTCCTAAAGATCATGTATTATAGTCAAACCCAGAACCAGTCCTAAAGATCATGTATTATAGTCAAACCCAGAACCAGACCGAAAGATCATATATTATGGTCAAACCCAGAACCAGACCTAAAGATCATATATTATGGTCAAACCCAGAACCAGTCCTAAAGATCATGTAATTATGGTCAAACCCAGAACCAGTTCTAAAGATCATGTAATTATGGTCAAACCCAGAACCAGTCCAAAGAGCATGTATTATGGTCAAACCCAGAACCAGTCCTAAAGATCATGTAATTATGGTCAAACCCAAAACCAGTCCAAAGAGCATGTATTATAGTCAAACCCAGAACCAGTCCTAAAGATCATGTATTATAGTCAAACCCAGAACCAGTCCTAAAGATCATGTATTATAGTCAAACCCAGAACCAGTCCTAAAGATCATGTATTATAGTCAAACCCAGAACCAGTCCTAAAGATCATGTATTATAGTCAAACCCAGAACCAGTTCTAAAGATCATGTATTATAGTCAAACTCAGAACCAGTCCTAAAGATCATGTATTATAGTCAAACTCAGAACCAGTCTAAAGATCATGTATTATAGTCAAACCCAGAACCAGACCGAAAGATCATATATTATGGTCAAACCCAGAACCAGACCTAAAGATCATATATTATGGTCAAACCCAGAACCAGTCCTAAAGATCATGTATTATAGTCAAACTCAACCAGTCCTAAAGATCATGTATTATAGTCAAACTCAGAACCAGTCCTAAAGATCATGTATTATAGTCAAACCCAGAACCAGACCGAAAGTTCATATATTATGGTCAAACCCAGAACCAGACCTAAAGATCATATATTATGGTCAAACCCAGAACCAGTTCTAAAGATCATGTATTATAGTCAAACTCAGAACCAGTCCTAAAGATCATGTATTATAGTCAAACCAGAACCAGTCCTAAAGATCATGTATTATAGTCAAACCCAGAACTAGACCGAAAGATCATATATTATGGTCAAACCCAGAACCAGACCTAAAGATCATATATTATGGTCAAACCCAGAACCAGTCCTCAAGATCATGTAATTATGGTCAAACCCAGAACCAGTTCTAAAGATCATGTAATTATGGTCAAACCCAAAACCAGTCCAAAGAGCATGTATTATGGTCAAACCCAGAACCAGTCCTAAAGATCATGTAATTATGGTCAAACCCAAAACCAGTCCAAAGAGCATGTATTATCGTGAAACCCAGAACCAGTCCAAAGAGCATGTATGATGGTCAAACCCAGAACCAGTCCTAAAGATCATGTAATTATGGTCAAACCCAGAACCAGTCCAAAGAGCATGTATTATGGTCAAACCCAGAACCAGTCCAAAGAGCATGTATTATGGTCAAACCCAGAACCAGTCCTAAAGATCATGTATTATGGTCAAACCCAGAACCAGTCCTAAAGATCATGTATTATGGTCAAACCCAGAACCAGTCCTGAAGAGCATGTATTATAGTCAAACCCAGAACCAGTCCTAAAGATCATGTATTATGGTCAAACCCAGAACCAGTCCAAAAGATCATGTATTATGGTCAAACCCAGAACCAGTCCTAAAGATCATGTAATTATGGTCAAACCCAGAACCAGTCCAAAGAGCATGTATTATGGTCAAACCCAGAACCAGTCCAAAGAGCATGTATTATGGTCAAACCCAGAACCAGTCCTAAAGATCATGTATTATAGTCAAACCCACAACCAGTCCTAAAGATAATGTATTATGGTCAAACCCAGAACCAGTCCTAAAGATCATGTATTATTGTTAAACCCAGAACAATTCCTAAAGATCATGTATTATAGTCAAACCCAGAACCAGTTCTAAAGATCATGTATTATAGTCAAACCCAGAACCAGTCCTAAAGATCATGTAATTATGGTCAAAACCAAAACCAGTCCAAAGATCATGTATTATAGTCAAACCCAGAATCAGTCCAAAGAGCATGTATTGTGGTCAAACCCAGAACAATTCCAAAGAGCATGTATTATGGTCAAACCCAGAACCAGTCCTAAAGGTCATCTAATTATGGTCAAACCAAGAACCAATCCTAAAGATCATGTAATTATGGTCAAACCCAGAACCAGTCCAAAGTGCATGTATTATGGTCAAACCCAGAACCAGTCCAAAGAGCATGTATTATGGTCAAACCCAGAACCAGTCCTAAAGATAATGTATTATGGTCAAACCCAGAACCAGTCCTAAAGATCATGTATTATGGTCAAACCCAGAACCAGTCCTGAAGTGCATGTATTATAGTCAAACACAGAACCAGTCCTAAAGATCATGTATTGTGGTCAAACCCAGAACCAGTCCAAAAGATCATGTATTATGGTCAAACCCAGAACCAGTCCTAAAGATCATGTATTATGGTCAAACCAGAACCAGTCCAAAGAGCATGTATTATGGTCAAACCCAGAACCAGTCCAAAGAGCATGTATTATGCTCAAACCCAGAACCATTCTAAAGATCATGTATTAGAGTCAAAGCACAACCAGTCCTAAAGATAATGTATTATAGTCAAACCCAGAACCAGTCAGAAAAGATCATGTATTATAGTCAAACCCAGAATCAGTCCAAAGAGCATGTATTATGGTCAAACCCAGAACCATTCCAAAGAGCATGTATTATGGTCAAACCCAGAACCAGTACTAAAGATCATCTAATTATGGTCAAACCCAAAACCAGTCCAAAGAGCATGTATTATGGTCAAACCCAGAACCAGTCCAAAGAGCATGTATGATGGTCAAACCCAGAACCAGTTCTAAAGATCATGTAATTATGGTCAAACCCAGAACCAGTCCAAAGTGCATGTATTATGGTCAAACCCAGAACCAGTCCAAAGAGCATGTATTATGGTAAAACCCAGAACCAGTCCTAAAGATCATGTATTGTAGTCAAACTCAGAACCAGTCCTAAAGATCATGTATTATAGTCAAACACAGAACCAGTCCTAAAGATCATGTATTATAGTCAAACCCAGAGCCAGTCCTAAAGATCATGTATTATAGTCAAACTCAGAACCAGTCCTAAAGATCATGTATTATAGTCAAACTCAGAACCAGTCCTAAAGATCATGTATTATAGTCAAACCCAGAACCAGTCCTAAAGATCATGTATTATAGTCAAACCCAGAACCAGTCCTAAAGATCATGTATTATAGTCAAACTCAGAACCAGTCCTAAAGATCATGTATTATAGTCAAACCCAGAACCAGTCCTAAAGATCATGTATTATAGTCAAACCCAGAACCAGACCTAAAGATCATGTATTATAGTCAAACCCAGAACCAGTTCTAAAGATCATGTATTATAGTCAAACTCAGAACCAGTCCTAAAGATCATGTATTATAGTCAAACTCAGAACCAGTCGTAAAGATCATGTATTATAGTCAAACCCAGAACCAGACCGAAAGATCATATATTATGGTCAAACCCAGAACCAGACCTAAAGATCATATATTATGGTCAAACCCAGAACCAGTCCTAAAGATCATGTATTATAGTCAAACTCAGGAACCAGTCCTAAAGATCATGTATTATAGTCAAACTCAGAACCAGTCCTAAAGATCATGTATTATAGTCAAACCCAGAACCAGACCGAAAGTTCATATATTATGGTCAAACCCAGAACCAGACCTAAAGATCATATATTATGGTCAAACCCAGAACCAGTTCTAAAGATCATGTATTATAGTCAAACCCAGAACCAGTTCTAAATATCATGTATTATCGTCAAACCCAGAACCAGTTCTAAATATCATGTATTATAGTCAAACCCAGAACCAGTTCAAAAGATCATGTATTATATATTATAGTCAAACCCAGAACCAGACCTAAAGATCATATATTATGGTCAAACCCAGAACCAGTCCTAAAGATCATGTAATTATGGTCAAACCCAGAACCAGTTCCAAAGAGCATGTATTATGGTCAAACCCAAAACCAGTCCAAAGAGCATGTATTATGGTCAAACCCAGAACCAGTCCTAAAGATCATGTAATTATGGTCAAACCCAAAACCAGTCCAAAGAGCATGTATTATCGTCAAACCCAGAACCAGTCCAAAGAGCATGTATGATGGTCAAACCCAGAACCAGTCCTAAAGATCATGTAATTATGTTCAAACCCAGAACCAGTTCTAAAGATCATGTATTATGGTCAAACCCAAAACCAGTCCAAAGAGCATGTATTATGGTCAAACCCAGAACCAGTCCTAAAGATCATGTAATTATGGTCAAACCCAAAACCAGTCCAAAGAGCATGTATTATCGTCAAACCCAGAACCAGTCCAAAGAGCATGTATGATGGTCAAACCCAGAACCAGTCCTAAAGATCATGTAATTATGGTCAAACCCAGAACCAGTCCAAAGAGCATGTATTATGGTCAAACCCAGAACCAGTCCAAAGATCATGTATTATAGTCAAGCCCAGAACCAGTCCTAAAGATCATGTATTATGGTCAATCCCAGAACCAGTCCTAAAGATCATGTATTATAGTCAAACACAGAACCAGTCCTAAAGATCATGTATTATAGTCAAACCCACAACCAGTCCTAAAGATAATGTATTACCCAGAACCAGTCCTAAAGATCATGTATTATAGTCAAACCCAGAACCAGTTCTAAAGATCATGTATTATAGTCAAACCCAGAACCAGTCCAAAGAGCATGTATTATGGTCAAACCCAGAACCATTCCAAAGAGCATGTATTATGTTCAAACCCAGAACCAGTACTAAAGATCATGTAATTATGGTCAAACCCAGAACCAGTCCAAAGAGCATGTATTTATGGTCAAACCCAGAACCAGTCCTAAAGATCATTTATTATGGTCAAACCCAGAACCAGTCCTAAAGATCATGTATTATGGTCAAACACAGAACAAGTCCTGAAGAGCATGTATTATAGTCAAACCCAGAACCAGTCCTAAAGATCATGTATTATAGTCAAACCCAGAACCATTCCTAAAGATCATGTATTATAGTCAAACCCAGAACCAGTCCTAAAGATAATGTATTATAGTCAAACCCAGAACCAGTCAGAAAATATCATGTATTATAGTCAAACCCAGAATCAGTCCTAAAGATCATGTATTGTTGTCAGACCCAGAATCAGTCCTAAAGGTCATGTATTATGGTCAAACGCAGAACCTATCCTTAAGATCATGTATTGTGATCAAACCCAGAACCAGTCCTAAAGATCATGTATTATGGTCAAACCCAGAACGAGTCCTAAAGATCATGTATTATAGTTAAACCCAGAATCAGTCCAAAGAGCATGTATTATGGTCAAACCCAGAACCATTCCAAAGAGCATGTATTATGTTCAAACCCAGAACCAGTACTAAAGATCATGTAATTATGGTCAAACCCAAAACCAGTCCAAAGAGCATGTATTATCGTCAAACCCAGAACCAGTCCAAAGAGCATGTATGATGGTCAAACCCAGAACCAGTCCTAAAGATCATGTAATTATGGTCAAACCCAGAACCAGTCTAAAGTGCATGTATTATGGTCAAACCCAGAACCAGTCCAAAGAGCATGTATTATGGTCAAACCCAGAACCATTCCAAAGATCATGTATTATAGTCAAACTCAGAACCAGTCCTAAAGATCATGTATTATAGTCAAACTCAGAACCAGTCCTAAAGATCATGTATTATAGTCAAACTCAGAACCAGTCCTAAAGATCATGTATTATAGTCAAACTCAGAACCAGTCCTAAAGATCATGTATTATAGTCAAACCCAGAACCAGTCCTAAAGATCATGTATTATAGTCAAACCCAGAACCAGTCCTAAAGATCATGTATATAGTCAAACTCAGAACCAGTCCTAAAGATCATGTATTATAGTCAAACTCAGAACCAGTCCTAAAGATAATGTATTATAGTCAAACCCAGAACCAGACCTAAAGATCATATATTATGGTCAAACCCAGAACCAGTCCTAAAGATCATGTAATTATGGTCAAACCCAGAACCAGTCCAAAGAGCATGTATTATGGTCAAACCCAGAACCAGTCCTAAAGATCATGTAATTATGGTCAAACCCAAAAAGTCCAAAGAGCATGTATTATTGTCAAACCCAGAACCAGTCCAAAGAGCATGTATGATGGTCAAACCCAGAACCAGTCCTAAAGATCATGTAATTATGGTCAAACCCAGAACCAGTCCAAAGAGCATGTATTATGGTCAAACCCAGAACCAGTCCTAAAGATCATGTAATTATGGTCAAACCCAGAACCAGTCCTAAAGATCATGTAATTATGGTCAAACCCAAAACCAGTCCAAAGATCATGTATTATTATCGTCAAACCCAGAACCAGTCCTAAAGATCATGTATTATGGTCAAACCCAGAACCAGTCCTAAAGATCATGTATTATAGTCAAACCCAGAACCAGTCCAAAAGATCATGTATTATAGTCAAACCCAGAACCAGTAAAGATCATTTATTGTTGTAAAGAATCATAAAGATCATGTATTATGGTCAAACCCAGAACCAGTCCTAAAGATCATGTAATTATGTTCAACCCCAGAACCAGTCCTAAAGATCATGTATTATGGTCAAACCCAGAACCAGTCCTAAAGATCATGTATTATAGTCAAACCCAGAACCAGTCCTAAAGATCATGTATTATAGTCAAACTCAGAACCAGTCCTAAAGATCATGTATTATAGTCAAACCCAGAACCAGTCCTAAAGATCATGTATTATAGTCAAACCCAGAACCAGTTCTAAAGATCATGTATTATAGTCAAACTCAGAACCAGTCCTAAAGATCATGTATTATAGTCAAACTCAGAACCAGTAGTAAAGATCATGTATTATAGTCAAACCCAGAACCAGACCGAAAGATCATATATTATGGTCAAACCCAGATCCAGACCTAAAGATCATATATTATGGTCAAACCCAGAACCAGTCCTAAAGATCATGTATTATAGTCAAACTCAGGACCAGTCCTAAAGATCATGTATTATAGTCAAACTCAGAACCAGTCCTAAAGATCATGTATTATAGTCAAACCCAGAACCAGACTGAAAGATCATATATTATGGTCAAACCCAGAACCAGACCTAAAGATCATATATTATGGTCAAACCCAGAACCAGTTCTAAAGATCATGTATTATAGTCAAACTCAGAACCAGTCCTAAAGATCATGTATTATAGTCAAACTCAGAACCAGTCCTAAAGATCATGTATTATAGTCAAACCCAGAACTAGACCTAAAGATCATATATTATGGTCAAACCCAGAACCAGACCTAAAGATCATATATTATGGTCAAACCCAGAACCAGTCCTAAAGATCATGTAATTATGGTCAAACCCAGAACCAGTTCTAAAGATCATGTAATTATGGTCAAACCCAAAACCAGTCCAAAGAGCATGTATTATGGTCAAACCCAGAACCAGTCCTAAAGATCATGTAATTATGGTCAAACCCAAAACCAGTCCAAAGAGCATGTATTATCGTGAAACCCAGAACCAGTCCAAAGAGCATGTATGATGGTCAAACCCAGAACCAGTCCTAAAGATCATGTAATTATGGTCAAACCCAGAACCAGTCCAAAGAGCATGTATTATGGTCAAACCCAGAACCAGTCCAAAGAGCATGTATTATGGTCAAACCCAGAACCAGTCCTAAAGATCATGTATTATGGTCAAACCCAGAACCAGTCCTAAAGATCATGTATTATGGTCAAACCCAGAACCAGTCCTAAAGATCATATGTTATAGTCAAACCCAGAACCAGACCTAAAGATCATGTATTGTGGTCAAACCCAGAACCAGTCCAAAAGATCATGTATTATGGTCAAACCCAGAACCAGTCCTAAAGATCATGTAATTATGGTCAAACACAGAACCAGTCCAAAGAGCATGTATTATGGTCAAACCCAGAACCAGTCCAAAGAGCATGCATTATGGTCAAACCCAGAACCAGTCCTAAAGATCATGTATTATAGTCAAACCCACAACCAGTCCTAAAGATAATGTATTACCCAGAACCAGTCCTAAAGATCATGTATTATAGTCAAACCCAGAACCATTCCTAAAGATCATGTATTATAGTCAAACCCAGAACCAGTTCTAAAGATCATGTATTATAGTCAAACCCAGAACCAGTCCTAAAGATAATGTATTATAGTCAAACCCAGAACCAGTCCTAAAGATCATGTATTATAGTCAAACCCAGAATCAGTCCAAAGAGCATGTATTATGGTCAAACCCAGAACCATTCCAAAGAGCATGTATTATGGTCAAACCCAGAACCAGTCCTAAAGGTCATCTAATTATGGTCAAACCAAGAACCAATCCTAAAGATCATGTAATTATGGTCAAACCCAGAACCAGTCCAAAGTGCATGTATTATGGTCAAACCCAGAACCAGTCCTAAAGATAATGTATTATGGTCAAACCCAGAACCAGTCCTAAAGATCATGTATTATGGTCAAACCCAGAACCAGTCCTAAAGATCAAACACAGAACCATGATCATGTATTATGGTCAAACCCAGAACCAGTCCTAAAGATCATGTATTATGGTCAAACCCAGAACCAGTCCAAAGAGCATGTATTATGGTCAAACCCAGAACCAGTTCAAAGAGCATGTATTATGTCAAACCCAGAACCATTCCTAAAGATCATGTATTAGAGTCAAACCCAGAACCAGTCCTAAAGATCATGTATTATGGTCAAACCCAGAACCAGTCCTAAAGATCATGTATTATAGTCAAACCCAGAATCAGTCCAAAGAGCATGTATTATGGTCAAACCCAGAACCATTCCAAAGAGCATGTATTATGGTCAAACCCAGAACCAGTCCTAAAGATCATGTATTATGGTCAAACCCAAAACCAGTCCAAAGAGCATGTATTATCGTCAAACCCAGAACCAGTCCAAAGAGCATGTATGATGGTCAAACCCAGAACCAGTCCTAAAGATCATGTAATTATGGTCAAACCCAGAACCAGTCCAAAGAGCATGTATTATGGTCAAACCCAGAACCAGTCCAAAGAGCATGTATTATGGTAAAACCCAGAACCAGTCCTAAAGATCATGTATTATAGTCAAACTCAGAACCAGTCCTAAAGATCATGTATTATAGTCAAACTCAGAACCAGTCCTAAAGATCATGTATTATAGTCAAACCCAGAACCAGTCCTAAAGATCATGTATTATAGTCAAACTCAGAACCAGTCCTAAAGATCATGTATTATAGTCAAACTCAGAACCAGTCCTAAAGATCATGTATTATAGTCAAACCCAGAACCAGTCCTAAAGATCATGTATTATAGTCAAACCCAGAACCAGTCCTAAAGATCATGTATTATAGTCAAACTCAGAACCAGTCCTAAAGATCATGTATTATAGTCAAACCCAGAACCAGTCCTAAAGATCATGTATTATAGTCAAACCCAGAACCAGTCCTAAAGATCATGTATTATAGTCAAACCCAGAACCAGTTCTAAAGATCATGTATTATAGTCAAACCAGAACCAGTCCTAAAGATCATGTATTATAGTCAAACCCAGAACCAGTCCTAAAGATCATGTATTATAGTCAAACCCAGAACCAGACCGAAAGATCATATATTATGGTCAAACCCAGAACCAGACCTAAAGATATTATGGTCAAACCCAGAACCAGTCCTAAAGATCATGTATTATAGTCAAACTCAGAACCAGTCCTAAAGATCATGTATTATAGTCAAACTCAAACCAGTCCTAAAGATCATGTATTATAGTCAAACCCAGAACCAGACCGAAAGTCATATATTATGGTCAAACCCAGAACCAGACCTAAAGATCATATATTATGGTCAAACCCAGAACCAGTTCTAAAGATCATGTATTATAGTCAAACCCAGAACCAGTCCTAAAGATCATGTATTATAGTCAAACTCAGAACCAGTCCTAAAGATCATGTATTATAGTCAAACCCAGAACCAGACCGAAAGATCATATATTATGGTCAAACCCAGAACCAGACCTAAAGATCATATATTATGGTCAAACCCAGAACCAGTCCTAACGATCATGTAATTATGGTCAAACCCAGAACCAGTTCTAAAGATCATGTAATTATGGTCAAACCCAAAACCAGTCCAAAGAGCATGTATTATGGTCAAACCCAGAACCAGTCCTAAAGATCATGTAATTATGGTCAAACCCAAAACCAGTCCAAAGAGCATGTATTATCGTGAAACCCAGAACCAGTCCAAAGACCATGTATGATGGTCAAACCCAGAACCAGTCCTAAAGATCATGTAATTATGGTCAAACCCAGAACCAGTTCTAAAGATCATGTATTATGGTCAAACCCAAAACCAGTCCAAAGAGCATGTATTATGGTCAAACCCAGAACCAGTCCTAAAGATCATGTAATTATGGTCAAACCCAAAACCAGTCCAAAGAGCATGTATTATCGTCAAACCCAGAACCAGTCCAAAGAGCATGTATGATGGTCAAACCCAGAACCAGTCCTAAAGATCATGTAATTATGGTCAAACCCAGAACCAGTCCAAAGAGCATGTATTATGGTCAAACCCAGAACCAGTCCTAAAGATCATGTATTATAGTCAAACCCAGAATCAGTCCTAAAGATCATGTATTATGGTCAATCCCAGAACCAGTCCTAAAGATCATGTATTATAGTCAAACACAGAACCAGTCCTAAAGATCATGTATTATAGTCAAACCCAGAATCAGTCCTAAAGATCATGTATTGTTGTCAGACCCAGAATCAGTCCTAAAGATCATGTATTATGGTCAAACCCAGAACCAGTCCTAAAGATCATGTAATTATGGTCAAACCCAGAACCAGTCCAAAGAGCATGTATTTATGGTCAAACCCAGAACCAGTCCTAAAGATCATGTATTATGGTCAAACCCAGAACCAGTCCTAAAGATCATGTATTATGGTCAAACCCAGAACCAGTCCTAAAGAGCATGTATTATAGTCAAACCCAGAACCAGTCCTGAAGAGCATGTATTATAGTCAAACCCAGAACCATTCCTAAAGATCATGTATTATAGTCAAACCCAGAACCAGTCCTAAAGATAATGTATTATAGTCAAACCCAGAACCAGTCCAAAGAGCATGTATGATGGTCAAACCCAGAACCAGTCCTAAAGATCATGTATTGTTGTCAGACCCAGAATCAGTCCTAAAGATCATGTATTATGGTCAAACGCAGAACCTATCCTTAAGATCATGTATTGTGATCAAACCCAGAACCAGTCCTAAAGATCATGTATTATGGTCAAACCCAGAACCAGTCCTAAAGATCATGTATTATAGTCAAACCCAGAATCAGTCCAAAGAGCATGTATTATGGTCAAACCCAGAACCATTCCAAAGAGCATGTATTATGGTCAAACCCAGAACCAGTACTAAAGATCATGTAATTATGGTCAAACCCAAAACCAGTCCAAAGAGCATGTATTATGGTCAAACCCAGAACCAGTCCAAAGAGCATGTATTATGGTCAAACCCAGAAACCTAAAGATCATGTAAAGTCAAATCAGAACCAGTCCTAAAGATCATGTATTATAGTCAAACCCAGAACCAGTCCTAAAGATCATGTATTATAGTCAAACCAGAACCAGTCCTAAAGATCATGTATTATAGTCAAACTCAGAACCAGTCCTAAAGATCATGTATTATAGTCAAACCCAGAACCAGTCCTAAAGATCATGTATTATAGTCAAACCCAGAACCAGTCCTAAAGATCATGTATTATAGTCAAACTCAGAACCAGTCCTAAAGATCATGTATTATAGTCAAACTCAGAACCAGTCCTAAAGATCATGTATTATAGTCAAACCCAGAACCAGACCGAAAGATCATATATTATGGTCAAACCCAGAACCAGTCCTAAAGATCATCTAATTATGGTCAAACCCAGAACCAGTCCAAAGAGCATGTATTATGGTCAAACCCAGAACCAGTCCTAAAGATCATGTAATTTTGGTCAAACCCAAAACTAGTCCAAAGAGCATGTATTATCGTCAAACCCAGAACCAGTCCAAAGAGCATGTATGTTGGTCAAATCCAGAACCAGTCCTAAAGATCATGTAATTATGGTCAAACCCAGAACCAGTCCAAAGAGCATGTATGATGGTCAAACCCAGAACCAGTCCTAAAGATCATGTAATTATGGTCAAACCCAGAACCAGTCCAAAGAGCATGTATTATGGTCAAACCCAGAACCAGTCCAAAGATCATGTATTATTATCGTCAAACCCAGAACCAGTCCTAAAGATCATGTATTATGGTCAAACCCAGAACCAGTCCTAAAGATCATGTATTATAGTCAAACCCAGAACCAGTCCAAAAGATCATGTATTATAGTCAAACCCAGAATCAGTCCTAAAGATCATTTATTGTTGTCAGACCCAGAATCAGTCCTAAAGATCATGTATTATGGTCAAACCCAGAACCAGTCCTAAAGATCATGTAATTATGGTCAAACCCAGAACCAGTCCAAAGACCATGTATTATGGTCAAACCCAGAACCAGTCCTAAAGATCATGTATTATGGTCAAACCCAGAACCAGTCCTAAAGATCATGTATTATGGTCAAACCCAGAACCAGTCCTGAAGAGCATGTATTATAGTCAAACCCAGAACCAGTCCTAAAGATCATGTATTATAGTCAAACCCAGAACCAGTTCTAAATATCATGTATTATAGTCAAACCCAGAACCAGTTCTAAAGATCATGTATTATAGTCAAACCCAGAACCAGTCCTAAAGATCATGTATTATGGTCAAACCCAGAACCAGTCCTAAAGATCATGTATTATGGTCAAACCCAGAACCAGTCCTAAAGATCATGTATTATAGTCAAACCCAGAACCAGTCCGAAAGATCATATATTATGGTCAAACCCAGAACCAGTCCAAAGATCATGTATTATGGTCAAACCCAGAACCAGTCCTAAAGATCATGTAATTATGGTCAAACCCAGAACCAGTCCAAAGAGCATGTATTATGGTCAAACCCAGAACCAGTCCAAAACATGTATTATGGTCAAACCCAGAACCAGTCCTAAAGATCATGTATTAGAGTCAAACCCAGAACCAGTCCTAAAGATCATGTATTATGGTCAAACCCAGAACCAGTCCTAAAGATCATGTATTATAGTCAAACCCAGAACCAGTCCAAAGAGCATGTATGATGGTCAAACCCAGAACCAGTCCTAAAGATCATGTAATTATGGTCAAACCCAAAACCAGTCCAAAGATCATGTATTATGATGGTCAAACCCAGAACCAGTCTAAAGATCATGTAATTATGGTAAAGTCCAAATCATGTATTATATGGTCAAACCCAGAACCAGTCCTAAAGATCATGTATTATAGTCAAACTCAGAACCAGTCCTAAAGTCAAATCATAAAGTATTATTAGTCAAACCCAGAACCAGTCCTAAAGATCATGTATTATAGTCAAACCCAGAACCAGTCCTAAAGATCATGTATTATAGTCAAACCCAGAACCAGTCCTAAAGATCATGTATTATAGTCAAACCCAGAACCAGTCCTAAAGATCATGTATTATAGTCAAACCCAGAACCAGACCTAAAGATCATATATTATGGTCAAACCCAGAACCAGACCTAAAGATCATGTAATTATGTTCAAACCCAGAACCAGTCCTAAAGATCATGTATTATAGTCAAACTCAGGACCAGTCCTAAAGATCATGTATTAAGTCCCAGAACCAGTCCTAAAGATCATGTATTATAGTCAAACCCAGAACCAGACCGAAAGTTCATATATTATGGTCAAACCCAGAACCAGACCTAAAGATCATATATTATGGTCAAACCCAGAACCAGTTCTAAAGATCATGTATTATAGTCAAACCAGAACCAGTCCTAAAGATCATGTATTATAGTCAAACTCAGAACCAGTCCTAAAGATCATGTATTATAGTCAAACCCAGAACCAGACCGAAAGATCATATATTATGGTCAAACCCAGAACCAGACCTAAAGGTCATATATTATGGTCAAACCCAGAACCAGTCCTAAAGATCAGGTAATTATGGTAAAACCCAGAACCAGTCCTAAAGATCATGTAATTATTGTCAAACCCAAAACCAGTCCAAAGAGCATGTATTATCGTCAAATCCAGAACCAGTCCTAAAGATCATGTAATTATGGTCAAACCCAGAAGCAGTCCAAAGAGCATGTATTATGGTCAAACCCAGAACCAGTCCTAAAGATAATGTATTATGGTCAAACCCAGAACCAGTCCTAAAGATCATGTATTATGGTCAAACCCAGAACCAGTCCTAAAGATCATGTATTATGGTCAAACCCAGAACCAGTCCAAAGAGCATGTATTATGGTCAAACCCAGAACCAGTCCTAAAGATCATGTATTATGATCAAACCCAGAACCAGTCCCATGTATGATGGTCAAACCCAGAACCAGTCCTAAAGATCATGTATTATGGTCAAACCCAGAACCAGTCCAAAGAGCATGTATTATGGTCAAACCCAGAACCAGTCCAAAGATCATGTATTATAGTCAAACCCAGAACCAGTCCTAAAGATCATGTATTATGGTCAAACCCAGAAACCTAAAGATCATGTATTATAGTCAAAAAGAACCAGTCCTAAAGATCATGTATTATAGTCAAACCCAGAATCAGTCCTAAAGATCATGTATTGTTGTCTAAAGAATCTAAAGATCATGTATTATGGTCAAACCCAGAACCAGTCCTAAAGATCATGTATTATGGTCAAACCCAGAACCAGTCCAAAGAGCATGTATTATGGTCAAACCCAGAACCAGTCCTAAAGATCATGTATTATGATCAAACCCAGAACCAGTCCTGAAGAGCATGTATTATAGTCAAACCCAGAACCAGTCCTAAAGATCATGTATTATGGTCAAACAAAACCAGTCCAAAACCATTATCGTCAAAAGAACCAGTCCAAAGAGCATGTATGATGGTCAAACCCAGAACCAGTCCTAAAGATCATGTAATTATGGTCAAACCCAGAACCAGTCCAAAGTGCATGTATTATGGTCAAACCCAGAACCAGTCCAAAGAGCATGTATTTTGGTCAAACCCAGAACCATTCCAAAGATCATGTATTATAGTCAAACTCAGAACCAGTCCTAAAGATCATGTATTATAGTCAAACTCAGAACCAGTCCTAAAGATCATGTATTATAGTCAAACCCAGAACCAGTCCTAAAGATCATGTATTAAGTCCCAGAACCAGTCCTAAAGATCATGTATTATAGTCAAACCCAGAACCAGACCTAAAGATCATGTATTATAGTCAAACCCAGAACCAGTTCTAAAGATCATGTATTATAGTCAAACCCAGAACCAGTCCTAAAGATCATGTATTATAGTCAAACCAGAACCAGTCTAAAGATCATGTATTATAGTCAAACCCAGAACCAGACCTAAAGATCATATATTATGGTCAAACCCAGAACCAGACCTAAAGATCATATATTATGGTCAAACCCAGAACCAGTCCTAAAGATCATGTATTATAGTCAAACTCAGAACCAGTCCTAAAGATCATGTATTATAGTCAAACTCAGAACCAGTCCTAAAGATCATGTATTATGGTCAAACCCAGAACCAGTCCTAAAGATCATATGTTATGGTCAAACCCAGAACCAGACCTAAAGATCATATATTATGGTCAAACCCAGAACCAGTCCTAAAGATCATGTATTATAGTCAAACCCAGAACCAGTTCAAAAGATCATGTATTATATTCAAACCCAGAACCAGTCCTAAAGATAATGTATTATAGTCAAACCCAGAACTAGACCGAAAGATCATAAATGGTCAAACCCAGTAGACCTAAAGATCATATATTATGGTCAAACCCAGAACCAGTCCTAAAGATCATGTAATTATGGTCAAACCCAGAACCAGTCCTAAAGATCATGTAATTATGGTCAAACCCAAAACCAGTCCAAAGAGCATGTATTATCGTCAAACCCAGAACCAGTCCTAAAGATCATGTAATTATGGTCAAACCCAAAACCAAAAGAGCATGTATTATCGTCAAACCCAGAACCAGTCCAAAGACCATGTATGATGGTCAAACCCAGAACCAGACCTAAAGATCATATATTATGGTCAAACCCAGAACCAGTCCTAAAGATCATGTAATTATGGTCAAACCCAGAACCAGTCCTAAAGATCATGTATTATGGTCAAACCCAGAACCAGTCCTAAAGATCATGTAATTATGGTCAAACCCAAAACCAGTCCAAAGAGCATGTATTATCGTCAAACCCAGAACCAGTCCAAAGAGCATGTATGATGGTCAAACCCAGAACCAGTCCTAAAGATCATGTAATTATGGTCAAACCCAGAACCAGTCCAAAGAGCATGTATTATGGTCAAACCCAGAACCAGTCCAAAGATCATGTATTATAGTCAAGCCCAGAACCAGTCCTAAAGATCATGTATTATGGTCAAACCCAGAACCAGTCCTAAAGATCATGTATTATAGTCAAACCCAGAACCAGTCCTAAAGATCATGTATTATAGTCAAACCCAGAATCAGTCCTAAAGATCATGTATTGTTGTCAGACCCAGAATCAGTCCTAAAGATCATGTATTATGGTCAAACCCAGAACCAGTCCTAAAGATCATGTATTATGGTCAAACCCAGAACCAGTCCAAAGATCATGTATTATGGTCAAACCCAGAACCAGTCCTAAAGATCATGTATTATGGTCAAACCCAGAACCAGTCCTAAAGAGCATGTATTATGTTCAAACCCAGAACCAGTACTAAAGATCATCTAATTATGGTCAAACCCAAAACCAGTCCAAAGAGCATGTATTATCGTCAAACCCAGAACCAGTCCAAAGAGCATGTATGATGGTCAAACCCAGAACCAGTCCTAAAGATCATGTAATTATGGTCAAACCCAGAACCAGTCCTAAAGTGCATGTATTATGGTCAAACCCAGAACCAGTCCAAAGAGCATGTATTATGGTCAAACCCAGAACCATTCCAAAGATCATGTATTATAGTCAAACCCAGAACCAGTCCTAAAGATCATGTATTATAGTCAAACCCAGAACCAGTCCTAAAGATCATGTATTATAGTCAAACCCAGAACCAGTCCTAAAGATCATGTATTATAGTCAAACTCAGAACCAGTCCTAAAGATCATGTATTATAGTCAAACCCAGAACCAGTCCTAAAGATCATGTATTATAGTCAAACCCAGAACCAGTCCTAAAGATCATGTATTATAGTCAAACTCAGAACCATAAAGATCATGTATTATAGTCAAACCCAGAACCAGTCCTAAAGATCATGTATTATAGTCAAACCCAGAACCAGACCGAAAGATCATCAAACCCAGAACCAGTCCTAAAGATCATAATTATGGTCAAACCCAGAACCAGTCCAAAGATCATGTATTATGGTCAAACCCAGAACCAGTCCTAAAGATCATGTAATTATGGTCAAACCCAAAACCAGTCCAAAGAGCATGTATTATAGTCAAACCCAAAACCAGTCCAAAGAGCATGTATTATCGTCAAATCCAGAACCAGTCCTAAAGATCATGTAATTATGGTCAAACCCAGAACCAGTCCAAAGAGCATGTATTATGGTCAAACCCAGAACCAGTCCTAAAGATCATGTATTATCGTCAAACCCAGAACCAGTCCAAAGAGCATGTATTATGGTCAAACCCAGAACCAGTCCAAAGAGCATGTATTATGGTCAAACCCAGAACCAGTCCTAAAGATCATGTATTATGGTCAAACCCAGAACCAGTCCTAAAGATCATGTATTATAGTCAAACCCAGAACCAGTCCAAAAGATCATGTATTATAGTCAAACCCAGAATCAGTCCTAAAGATCATTTATTGTTGTCAGACCCAGAATCAGTCCTAAAGATCATGTATTATGGTCAAACCCAGAACCAGTCCTGAAGATCATGTAATTATGGTCAAACCCAGAACCAGTCCAAAGAGCATGTATTAATGGTCAAACCCAGAACCAGTCCTAAAGATCATGTATTATGGTCAAACCCAGAACCAGTCCTAAAGAGCATGTATTATGTTCAAACCCAGAACCAGTACTAAAGATCATCTAATTATGGTCAAACCCAAAACCAGTCCAAAGAGCATGTATTATAGTCAAACCCAGAACCAGTCCTAAAGATCATGTATTATAGTCAAACCCAGAACCAGTTCTAAATATCATGTATTATAGTCAAACCCAGAACCAGTTCTAAAGATCATGTATTATAGTCAAACCCAGAACCAGTCAGAAAAGATCATGTATTATAGTCAAACCCAGAATCAGTCCAAAGAGCATGTATTATGGTCAAACCCAGAACCATTCCAAAGAGCATGTATTATGGTCAAACCCAGAACCAGTACTAAAGATCATCTAATTATGGTCAAACCCAAAACCAGTCCAAAGAGCATGTATTATGGTCAAACCCAGAACCAGTCATGTATGATGGTCAAACCCAGAACCAGTTCTAAAGATCATGTATTATAGTCAAACCCAGAACCAGTCCAAAGTGCATGTATTATGGTCAAACCCAGAACCAGTCCAAAGAGCATGTATTATGGTCAAACCCAGAACCAGTCCTAAAGATCATGTATTATAGTCAAACCCAGAACCAGTCCTAAAGATCATGTATTATGGTCAAACCCAGAACCAGTCCTAAAGATCATGTATTATAGTCAAACCCAGAACCAGTCCTAAAGATCATGTATTATGGTCAAACCCAGAACCAGTCCCAAAAGATCATGTATTATGGTCAAACCCAGAACCAGTCCTAAAGATCATGTAATTATGTTCAAACCCAGAACCAGTCCAAAGAGCATGTATTATGGTCAAACCCAGAACCAGTCCAAAGAGCATGTATTATGTCAAACCCAGAACCATTCCTAAAGATCATGTATTAAGTCCAGAACCAGTCCTAAAGATCATGTATTATGGTCAAACCCAGAACCAGTCCTAAAGATCATGTATTATGGTCAAACCCAGAACCAGAACATGTATTATAGTCAAACCCAGAACCAGTCCTAAAGATCATGTATTATAGTCAAACCCAGAACCAGTCCTAAAGATCATGTATTATTGTCAAACCCAGAACCAGTCCAAAGAGCATGTATTTGGTCGTCAGAACCAGTCCTAAAGATCATGTAATTATGGTCAAACCCAGAACCAGTCCAAAGAGCATGTATGATGGTCAAACCCAGAACCAGTCCTAAAGATCATGTAATTATGGTCAAACCCAGAACCAGTCCAAAGAGCATGTATTATGGTCAAACCCAGAACCAGTCCTAAAGATCATGTAATTATGGTCAAACCCAGAACCAGTCCTAAAGATCATGTATTATGGTCAAACCCAGAACCAGTCCTAAAGATCATGTATTATAGTCAAACCCAGAACCAGTCCAAAAGATCATGTATTATAGTCAAACCCAGAACCAGTCCTAAAGATCATTTATTGTTGTCAGACCCAGAATCAGTCCTAAAGATCATGTATTATGGTCAAACCCAGAACCAGTCCTAAAGATCATGTATTATGGTCAAACCCAGAACCATCATGTATTATGGTCAAACCCAGAACCAGTCCAAAGAGCATGTATTATGGTCAAACCCAGAACCAGTCCTAAAGATCATGTATTATGGTCAAACCCAGAACCAGTCCTGAAGAGCATGTATTATAGTCAAACCCAGAACCAGTCCTAAAGATCATGTATTATAGTCAAACCCAGAACCAGTTCTAAATATCATGTATTATAGTCAAACCCAGAACCAGTTCTAAAGATCATGTATTATAGTCAAACCCAGAACCAGTCAGAAAAGAATGATCAAACCCAGAATCAGTCCAAAGAGCATGTATTATGGTCAAACCCAGAACCATTCCAAAGAGCATGTATTATGGTCAAACCCAGAACCAGTACTAAAGATCATCTAATTATGGTCAAACCCAAAACCAGTCCAAAGAGCATGTATTATGGTCAAACCCAGAACCAGTCCAAAGAGCATGTAAAGATCTAAAGATCATGTATTATGGTCAAACCCAGAACCAGTCCAAAGTGCATGTATTATGGTCAAACCCAGAACCAGTCCTAAAGAGCATGTATTATGGTCAAACCCAGAACCAGTCCTAAAGATCATGTATTATGGTCAAACCCAGAACCAGTCCTAAAGATCATGTATTATGGTCAAACCCAGAACCAGTCCAAAGAGCATGTATTATAGTCAAACACAGAACCAGTCCTAAAGATCATGTATTGTGGTCAAACCCAGAACCAGTCCAAAAGATCATGTATTATGGTCAAACCCAGAACCAGTCCTAAAGATCATGTAATTATGGTCAAACCCAGAACCAGTCCAAAGAGCATGTATTATGGTCAAACCCAGAACCAGTCCAAAGAGCATGTATTATGCTCAAACCCAGAACCATTCCTAAAGATCATGTATTAGAGTCAAAGGCACAACCAGTCCTAAAGATAATGTATTATGGTCAAACCCAGAACCAGTCCTAAAGATCATGTATTATGGTCAAACCCAGAACCAGTCCTGAAGAGCATGTATTATAGTCAAACCCAGAACCAGTCCTAAAGATCATGTATTATAGTCAAACCCAGAATCAGTCCTAAAGATCATGTATTATGGTCAAACGCAGAACCTATCCTTAAGATCATGTATTGTGATCAAACCCAGAACCAGTCCTAAAGATCATGTATTATGGTCAAACCCAGAACGAGTCCTAAAGATCATGTATTATAGTCAAACCCAGAATCAGTCCAAAGAGCATGTATTATGGTCAAACCCAGAACCATTCCAAAGAGCATGTATTATGGTCAAACCCAGAACCAGTCCTAAAGATCATCTAATTATGGTCAAACCCAAAACCAGTCCAAAGAGCATGTATTATCGTCAAACCCAGAACCAGTCCTAAAGATCATGTATTGTTGTCAGACCCAGAATCAGTCCTAAAGATCATGTATTATGGTCAAACGCAGAACCTATCCTTAAGATCATGTATTGTGATAGAACCCAGAACCATTCCTAAAGATCATATGTTATAGTCAAACCCAGAACCAGACCGAAAGATCATATATTATGGTCAAACCCAGAACCAGTCCTAAAGATCATCTAATTATGGTCAAACCCAGAACCAGTCCAAAGAGCATGTATTATGGTCAAACCCAGAACCAGTCCTAAAGATCATGTAATTATGGTCAAACCCAAAACCAGTCCAAAGAGCATGTATTATGGTCAAACCCAGAACCAGTCCTAAAGATCATGTAATTTTGGTCAAACCCAAAACTAGTCCAAAGAGCATGTATTATCGTCAAACCCAGAACCAGTCCAAAGAGCATGTATGATGGTCAAATCCAGAACCAGTCCTAAAGATCATGTAATTATGGTCAAACCCAGAACCAGTCCAAAGAGCATGTATGATGGTCAAAACCAGAACCAGTCCTAAAGATCATGTAATTATGGTCAAACCCAGAACCAGTCCAAAGAGCATGTATTATGGTCAAACCCAGAACCAGTCCAAAGATCATGTATTATAGTCAAACCCAGAACCAGACCTAAAGATCATATATTATGGTCAAACCCAGAACCAGTCCTAAAGATCATGTATTATAGTCAAACCCAGAACCAGTCCAAAAGATCATGTATTATAGTCAAACCCAGAATCACCTAAAGATCATGTATTGTTGTCAACCCAGAATCAGTCCTAAAGATCATGTATTATGGTCAAACCCAGAACCAGTCCTAAAGATCATGTAATTATGGTCAAACCCAGAACCAGTCCAAAGAGCATGTATTATGGTCAAACCCAGAACCAGTCCAAAGATCATGTATTATGGTCAAACCCAGAACCAGTCCTAAAGATCATGTATTATGGTCAAACCCCAGAAAGCATGTATTATAGTCAAACCCAGAACCAGTCCTAAAGATCATGTATTATAGTCAAACCCAGAACCAGTATCATGTATTAAGTCAAACCCAGAACCATCTAAAGATGTATTATAGTCAAACCCAGAACCAGTCCTAAAGATCATGTATTATAGTCAAACCCAGAACCAGTCCTAAAGATCATGTATTATAGTCAAACCCAGAATCAGTCCAAAGAGCATGTATTATGGTCAAACCCAGAACCATTCCAAAGAGTCAAACCCAGAACCAGTCCTAAAGATCATGTAATTATGGTCAAACCCAGAACCAGTCCAAAGAGCATGTATTATGGTCAAACCCAGAACCAGTCCAAAGAGCATGTATTATGCTCAAACCCAGAACCAGTCCTAAAGATCATGTATTAGAGTCAAACGCACAACCAGTCCTAAAGATAATGTATTATGGTCAAACCCAGAACCAGTCCTAAAGATCATGTATTATGGTCAAACCCAGAACAAGTCCTGAAGAGCATGTATTATAGTCAAACCCAGAACCAGTCCTAAAGATCATGTATTGTTGTCAGACCCAGAATCAATCCTAAAGATCATGTATTATGGTCAAACGCCGAACCTATCCTTAAGATCATGTATTGTGATCAAACCCAGAACCAGTCCTAAAGATCATGTATTATAGTCAAACCCAGAATCAGTCCAAAGAGCATGTATTATGGTCAAACCCAGAACCATTCCAAAGAGCATGTATTATGGTCAAACCCAGAACCAGTCCTAAAGATCATGTAATTATGGTCAAACCCAAAACCAGTCCAAAGAGCATGTATTATCGTCAAACGCAGAACCAGTCCTAAAGATCATGTATTGTTGTCAGACCCAGAATCAGTCCTAAAGATCATGTATTATGGTCAAACGCAGAACCTATCCTTAAGATCATGTATTGTGATAGAACCCAGAACCATTCCTAAAGATCATGTATTATCGTCAAACCCAGAACCAGTTCTAAAGATCATGTATTATAGTCAAACCCAGAACCAGACCTAAAGATCATATATTATGGTCAAACCCAGAACCAGTCCTAAAGATCATGTATTATAGTCAAACCCAGAACCAGTTCTAAATATCATGTATTATAGTCAAACCCAGAACCAGTTCAAAAGATCATGTATTATAGTCAAACCCAGAACCAGTCCTAAAGATAATGTATTATGGTCAAACCCAGAACCAGTCCTAAAGATCATGTATTATGGTCAAACCCAGAACCAGTCCAAAGAGCATGTATTATGGTCAAACCCAGAACCAGTCCTAAAGATCATGTAATTATGGTCAAACCCAGAACCAGTCCTAAAGATCATGTAATTATGGTCAAACCCAAAACCAGTCCAAAGAGCATGTATTATCGTCAAATCCAGAACCAGTCCAAAGAGCATGTATGATGGTCAAACCCAGAACCAGTCCCGAAGAGCATGTATTATAGTCAAACCCAGAACCAGTCCTAAAGATCATGTATTATAGTCAAACCCAGAATCAGTCCTAAAGATCATGTATTATGGTCAAACCCAGAACCAGTCCTAAAGATCAAACGTCAAACCCAGAACCAGTCCTAAAAATGTATTATATCATGTATTATAGTCAAACCCAGAACCAGACCTAAAGACAATATATTATGGTCAAACCCAGAACCAGTCCTAAAGATCATGTATTATAGTCAAACCCAGAACCAGTTCTAAAGATCATGTATTATAGTCAAACCCAGAACCATTCCTAAAGATCATGTATTATAGTCAAACCCAGAACCAGTCCTAAAGATAATGCATTATAGTCAAACCCAGAACCAGACCGAAAGATCATATGTTATGGTCAGAACCAGACCTAAAGATCATATATTATGGTCAAACCCAGAACCAGTCCTAAAGATCATGTATTATAGTCAAACCCAGAACCAGATCTAAATATCATGTATTATAGTCAAACCCAGAACCAGTTCTAAAGATAGGGTATTATAGTCAAACCCAGAACCAGTCCTAAAGAAGTCAAACCCAGTCCTCAGAAAAGATCATGTATTATAGTCAAACCCAGAACCAGTCCTAAAGATCATATTATGGTCAAACCCAGAACATTCCAAAGAGCATGTATTATGGTCAAACCCAGAACCAGTACTAAAGATCATGTAATTATGGTCAAACCCAAAAACCAGTCCAAAGAGCATGTATGATGGTCAAACCCAGAACCAGTTCTAAAGATCATGTAATTATGGTCAAACCCAGAACCAGTCCAAAGTGCATGTATTATGGTCAAACCCAGAACCAGTCCAAAGAGCATGTATTATGGTCAAACCCAGAACCAGTCCTAAAGATCATGTAATTATGGTCAAACCCAGAACCAGTCCTAAAGATCATGTATTATGGTCAAACCCAGAACCATTGAAGTCAAACCCAGAACCAGTCCTAAAGATCATGTATTGTGGTCAGAACCAGTCCTAAAGATCATGCATTGTGGTCAAACCCAGACCCAGTCCTAAAGATCATGTAATTATGGTCAAACCCAGAACCCGTCCAAAGGGCATGTATTATGGTCAAACCCAGAACCAGTCCAAAGAGCATGTATTATGGTCAAACCCAGAACCAGTCCAAAGAGCATGTATTATGGTCAAACCCAGAACCAGTCCTAAAGATCATGTATTATGGTCAAACCCAGAACAAGTCCTGAAGAGCATGTATTATAGTCAAACCCAGAACCAGTCCTAAAGATCATGTATTATAGTCAAACCCAGAATCAGTCCTAAAGATCATGTATTGTTGTCAGACCCAGAATCAGTCCTAAAGATCATGTATTATGGTCAAACGCAGAACCTATCCTTAAGATCATGTATTGTGATCAAACCCAGAACCAGTCCTAAAGATCATGTATTATGGTCAAACCCAGAACGAGTCCTAAAGATCATGTATTATAGTCAAACCCAGAATCAGTCCAAAGAGCATGTATTATGGTCAAACCCAGAACCAGTCCTAAAGATCATGTATTATGGTCAAACCCAGAACCAGTCCAAAGAGCATGTATTATAGTCAAACCCAGAACCAGTCCTAAAGATCATGTATTGTGGTCAAACCCAGAACCAGTCCTAAAGATCATGTATTATGGTCAGAAACCTTAAGATCAGAACCAGAACCATTCCTAAAGATCATGTAATTATGGTCAAACCCAGAACCAGTCCAAAGAGCATGTATTATGGTCAAACCCAGAACCAGTCCTAAAGATCATGTATTATGGTCAAACCCAGAACCAGTCCTAAAGATCATGTATTATGGTCAAACCCAGAACCAGTCCTAAAGATCATGTATTATGGTCCAACCCAGAACCAGTCCTAAAGATCATGTATTATGGTCAAACCCAGAACCAGTCCTAAAGATCATGTATTGTGGTCAAACCCAGAACCAGTCCTAAAGATCATGTATTGTGGTCAAACCCAGAACCAGTCCTAAAGATCATGTATTATGGTCAAACCCAGAACCAGTCCTAAAGACCATGTATTACGGTCAAACCCGGAACCAGTCCTAAAGAGCATGTATTATAGTCAAACCCAGAACCAGTCCTAAAGATCATGTATTATAGTCAAACCCAGAACCAGTCCTAAAGATCATGTATTATCTGTGACAAACACATCAGGCGAGATCATAAACCATGAAATCAGAGGCATAACACTTCATATCCAGGGATATGGGATATCTTAGCCTATACATTACAACCTATATAAATGTAAATGTATGTTTTTAACATGTAGTTTATTTAAATGTAACTGTATCTTTTTTGGCCAAGACCCCATTTTGATATCTGAAAATTCTCGAGTCCCCAACCATGTGATCTAAAAAAAAAAAATTGAACAGCCGCCCATGTCTACTTTTTTATTTGGGGCTGTCATGGCTTTCGTTGTGGGAAGGAGGAGCGGACCAAAATGCAGCGTGGTTGCCTGATTTTATTTTAATAAGAAACTATACACGATTAAACTAACAAAATAACAAACGTGCGAAAACCGAAAACAGCCCTATCTGGTGCAAAACACAGAGACAGGAACAATCACCCACAAACACACAGTGAAACCAAGGCTACCTAAATATGGTTCCCAATCAGAGACAATGACTAACACCTGCCCCTGATTGAGAACCATATCAGGCCAAACACAGAAATAGACAAACAAGACATCCAACATAGATCACACCCTGACCAACCAAAACATAGAAACACACAAAGTCAACTATGGCCAGGGCGTGACAGGGGCTATGGCAGCCAATTGAAAAACATTCTATCTGTATTTCTGATTGTCTTCAAGAAAATTTGTCTGACATAGTGCATCTTATCACCACCACTAATGAGGTGGGTGTGCTTGACGCAAGTCACATCAGAGCATCTCAAAGTCAGGAGCCGACAGCACCTCATCTCTGCTGTCACATCCAACCTGTATCAATATTTGGTTTTAATGCAGACGAGAGCAGTGAATTCAGTTTCACAAAGATATGAGCTGGCGAATGGTACCATGAGTTTCATTGTGCTTTCAAGCCTGGGAACTCCAAAAAATATGAGGTCAAATCATGTTGTCAATGATCTCCAGGAAGGAAAATCTTAGCTCTAGAAAGAGGCTTGTGTTCCCAAGTTGGAATTCCGAGTTGGATGACCGTTCCAAACTATTTTCCAATCAGAGATTTCTGATTTCCCAATTCCGAGTTGGGAGGGAGAGTGCAGGTTATTCCCTTTGAGTTAGGAACCAATATTCCTCAGTAGCGACCCATGAATCTATTCGGTCACATGACAGCTCGATAAGCTGTTCGATTTCACTTACCGGCATGTCAACTGATCACAGTCAAACAAATTGGGAAGTAGTTCCCAAAGAGGTAAGCAGTCATCACTCGTGTGGGACAATTATTAATGCTTTTTTCTAGAAACATGCACAGCCGAGGTAAGTAAGGGTGCATGGTTCGCTTTTGAAAGACTTTCTCTCCAATAAGAATTCTTTCCTCTGAATCCACTGATTTGGTCACTCAGCTGTAGAATTTCTGTTCAGTATATGTATTTTTTATATATATATTGTTCTCTAGGATTTTGGATATTCCTATCAGTCAACTCCACATGGGGCCGCAACCCCTAGCTTGGGAAGCACTGGTATATATGTTTAAGGTAGCCTATGATGTATGGAAGGGAAGTGTTCCCAGGAGTATGAAATATCTCAGTCTTATCAGGGTTCTGCAGACTGTAAATAAATATAACCTCAACTCAATATTCCATTGGGTTTCTCAGGTTACAATGACCTTTCAAACCACAAGGTCATCTGAAGCATCAGAGGTCTAATAACGAACATACTCCTGTGCATTGTACATACTATGTCTGTCTCCCACAAATAAAGGTGAGTATTTGCATATGTGTGTATTTGCGTGTGTGTGTATTTGCATGTGTGTATATTGTCTAACCTTGTCTTGTTTATAGGACTTGCTGTCGTAAAACAAAGAGGAAAAAATTAAGACAAATACACCAGGAAAAAATAAAACAAATTAATGAAAAGTCAACAGTCCAGTACTATCAGTCTTCATTTATCCTTGTTTCATAGCGTATTTAATTATTTTTATTCAGTTTATTCACATGATTTCTCAATTTGCAGTACGTTTGCCAATCGGTTGTGCAGTCAGGCTAATTTGCCATTCCTTTTTCAATTCCTCATCAATCCAAGGGGATTTAAAACAGTGTCCAAAGAAGGGCCAGTTGTTTACAGAAGGGTGTCGTCTGCGTAGAGGTGGATCAAAGACTAACCCGCAGCAAGAGTGACATCATTGATGTATACAGAGAAGAGAGTCGGTCTAAGAATTGAACCCTGTGGCACCCCCATAGAGACTTCCAGAGGTCCGGACAACAGGCCCTCCAATTTGACACACTAAACTCTATCTGAGATGTAGTTAGTGAACCAGGCGAAGCAGTCATTAGAGAAACCAAGGCTGTTGAGTCTGCCGATAAGAATACGGTGATTGACAGAGTCGAAAGCCTTGACCAGATTGATGAAGACAGTTGCACAGTATGGTCTTTTATCGATGGCGGTTATGATATCGTTTAGGACCTTGAGCGTGGCTGAGGTGCACCCGTGACCAGCTCGAAAACCAGATTGCATAGTGGAGAAGATACCGTGGGATTCGAAATGGTCGGTGATCTGTTTGTTCACTTGACTTTCAAAGACTTTAGAAAGGCAGGGCAGGCTGGATATACAGTTGAAGTCGGAGGTTTACATACACCTTTGCCAAATGCATTTAATCTCAGTTTTTCACATTTGTGACATTTAATCATAGTAAAAATTCCCTGTCTTAGGTCAGTTAATAACTTCTTATGGTATAGGGGACGGTTGCGTCCCACTTGGGCAAAAGCCAGGCAAAATGCAGCGCAGCACATAAAAAAATGATATAAAAATCAAACTTTCATTACACATGTAAGATACTCAATTAAAGCTACACGCGTTGTAAATCCAGCCAACATGCCAGATTTTAAAAAGGCTTTTCGGCGAAAGCATAAGAAGCTATTATCTGATGATAGCACAACAGTAAACAAAGAGGGTAGCATATTTCAACCCTGCAGGCGCTACACAAAACGCAGAAATAAAATATAAAACATGCCTTACCTTTGACGAGCTTCTTTTGTTGGCACTCCAATATGTCCCATAAACATCACAATTGGTCCTTTTGTTCGATTAATTCCATCCATATATATCCAAAATGTCAATTTATTTGGCGCGTTTGATCCAGAAAAAAACAGCTTCCACTCCAAAATATTTCAAAAGTTGCCTATAAACTTTGCCAAAATATTTCAAACTACTTTTGTAATACAACTTTAGGTATTTTTAAACATTAATAATCGATCAAAATGAAGACGGGTCTATCTCTATTCAATACAGGAACACAACAAACCAAGCTACTTTTCACGTCTTGCGCAACTCTCAACAGTGTTACGCAGTTCCTAGATGGTCTACTTCTTCATTGCACAAATTAATAACCTCAACCAAATTCCAAAGACTGGTGACATCCAGTGGAAGCAGTAGGTACTGAAAACAAGTTCCAAAGAAATATCGTTCCCCATGAGATCCCATTGAACAGACAGAGACCTAAAAATAAAAATCTGAACGGTTAGTCCTTGGGGTTTTGCCTGCTACATAAGTTCTGTTATACTCACAGACATGATTCCAACAGTTTTAGAAACTTCAGAGTGTTTTCTATCCACATCTACTAATAATATGCATATCTTATATTCTTGGCATGAGTAGCAGGAAGTTGAAATTGGGCATGCTATTTATCCAAACGTGAAAATGCTGCCCCCTATACCTTAAGAAGTTAAGATCACCACTTTACTTTAAGAATGTGAAATGTCAGAATAATAGTAGAGAGTAGTCTGTATTTTTTATGGTGGTTTTGGAGCAGTGGCTTCTTCCTTGCTGAGCGCGTTTCAGATTATGTCGATATAGAACTCATTATACTGTGGCTATAGATACTTTTGTACCTGTTTCCTCCAGCATCTTCACAAGGTCGTTTGCTGTTGTTCTGGGATTGATTTGGACTTTTCACACCAAATAACGTTCATCTCTAGGAGACAGAACGCGTCTTCTTCCTGAGCGGTATGACGGCTGCGTGGTCCCATGGTGTTAATACTTGCATACTACTGTTTGTACATATGAACGTGGTACCTTCAAATATTTGGAAATTGCTCCCACGGATGAAAGACTTGTGGAGGTCTACAATTTTTTTTCTGAGGTCTTGGCTGATTTATTTAGATCTTTCTATGATGTCAAGCAAATAGGCACTGAGTTTGAAGGTAGGCCATTTCATGAGTCTCATCAAAGGCATCCAATGATAGGAGATGACGCATAGGTTGTCGTGGATATTTGTATGACTGCACGCAACCTTTACATAACTATTTACATAGACTCACCTGAGTATCAGAGGTCATACAGCTCAGCAGAGAAGAAACACCTGGATCAGAGCTATCCATGCTCTACCAAGGTTTTCCAGCACACAGCTCTGACCTGCTACAGTAGCTATGTTGGTATTGTAATTCAAATAATGTGTAGACAGGTTGCTTAGGTTTCAAATCTACTAAAAACAACCAACATAGCTACAGTAACAACAAGAAAAGCAAGAGGTGGATTGCAGGATTGGGGTCAATTTGAATTGAAGGCAGTCAATTCAGGAAGTGAAACACAATTCCAATTCAATAATTTAATTTAATTTAATTCTTAGTTGTTGCTTCAAGGAAGAGTAGCTGCTAATGGTAACAGCTGATGGAAATCCTAATAAAAGAATAACCCAGTTATCTAGTACATTCTGCTCTGCCATCACTGAACTTGTAGGAAAATAATGTCATTTGTCCTTAAGTGTTCACATGAAAAGGTTCATTTATGAATCATAAATTAATCAGTAATGCCTGTATAATGCCTGTATGTGTTTGTAACATGTATGACACTTTATCCACATCTATACAATTAATTGAATACAAATATCACTGAACTTGTGTTCAAAGAATGTTTTTCCATTTTCTCAGGAAACAAACTAAACTAAAATCATTACAACACATCTGTCTGCCCATTAAGCATGTAAGATGAAACAAAGACATACAAATTACTGTAATATAGCTTTAGCAGTTAACAATACAAAGTATCTGATGACATAGAAGTGGGTGTGGATGTTTATATGGTTGCACACAACCTTCAATATTTAAAGAGACTCACCTGAGTATCACGGGTCATACTGCACGGCAGGGAGGACACCTGGATCAACAACTCAGGTGAGTCCTTCACTGGGTTAGAGAAATAGACTATTTAGGGGAAGGCACACATACTTTACAATCATATTTATAATGTATTATAGAGTTTTTGACCAAACAGTTACAATGGGTTTAAAAAAAGATTGTTCTATGCATTTGGAGATTAAAGACAAATCACAAGTATTATTTGTTACTATTCTGTAGAAATGAAGAAAGGTTATCAAAACATTTTAAAGAGAGTATGGTCTTATTGAGAGAGAGAGAGAGAAGGGGGAGAGAGAGAGAAGGGGGGAGAGAGAGAAGGGGGGAGAGAGAGACAAGTGGGGGGGAGAGAGAGAAGGGGGAGAGAGAGAGAAGGGGGGAGAGAGAAGAAGGGGGGAGAGAGAGACGGGGGAGAGAGAGAGAAGGGGGGAGAGAGAGAGACGGGGGGGAGAGAGAGACAAGTGGGGGAGAGAGAGAGAAGGGGGGAGAGAGAGAAGGGGGAGAGAGAGAAGGGAGAGAGAGAGAGATTTGTGGATTTCATTTAACATGTTTCAGTGAATATATAGAAATACAAATATTTGCTTAAATGTTGATTTTACCCATTTGAAAACATGAATATTACACATTCAATTATTTTCAACACTAAATAAAAAAATACTGGCTTCTTTGTCCAGAGAAGGCTAGCTTACTGTACATTTGTAAACTGTATTTAATGGTAAATTGAATTATACATTCTGATTTAGCTGCTGAGTATTAATTAACTGTGTTGCTCTGGTTTTATCTACTCCATTTGCTTGTTTAAACAAGAGCGTTGGAGGAAGGTTTTCATACAATCTACTGGATAAATATACGTCTCGATCGACTCAACAGCATGTCAACATGACATCACCACATTCTCATCCCCATGATTTCGTTCAACGTTTTCCTTTCGTAATGTTGTCCAGAGGGTGTTGAACAACCTACATCAGTGATCTGACAAAGAGCAAGTCCAACCTCAACCATCACTCATAAAACACTCGACAATATAAATGAATTCATTGGAATCATCAGCAGAGACAGAGGACGATATGAGTCTACCCTTATCAGGATCTACTCTTCTTCACTTCATCACCTGGAACACCTGTGGTATCAAATCCCGCAGACAAGCCTCAGATAATGACCCGAAACTGAACGCTGTACTTGACCAGCTGGAGGATATAAACTCTTCTGTAGCGTTTCTACAGGAGACACACATTGGACCTGAGGATGTGAAACTCTTAGGGGAAGTGACTGGTTGGAAATCATTCTTCACTGTATTTGATTCAAATAGCAAAGGAGTAGCCATACTGATTAAAGATGCCATAACAGACTTTGAGTATATCTGCCATGATGAAGACTACGCTGGGGGCTACATTGTCCTGTTCTGTCGACTGCATGGTCAACTCTTCACTCTTGTGAATGTCTATAATCACAAAGATGACCACACAATCCTGAAGAGACTGGGTCAGTATCTTAAAAACACTGCAACCGGAACCTTGGTGGTGGGAGGGGATTTCAACACAGTGCTAGACCCTAAACGTGACAGGAGTGGCACGTCAAATAATCATCAGCACAAAGCATTTAGAGGTTATCTTAAGGCATTCACCTCTTCTCTGAAGCTAGTGGACATATGGAGAATACAGAACCCTAATTCAAAAGACTTCACTTACTCTAAAAATACTAAAACCTCAGAGTCTGGAAGAACTCAGTACACTAGATCTAGGTTAGACATGTTCTTTGTGCCAGAATTCGAACAGACACATATCATTACTCACAGCTGTAGAATCTGTGAGGTGGAAGGAAGAAAACGTGTTTCCGATCACAAACCAGTCATTCTGGAGCTCTGCCTTCTTGCCAAAGCAGACAGTTCCACTCCCTCCACACTAGAATGTAGAAATACAGAGGATCTGAAGTTACCGGATGAGAAATACAATGACAGAATAGGAAAAATATCTGGGTGTGAGATAGTAATGGCAATAGAATCTCTGACTGTCTCTGGACAACCAACACTTGGTATAATACCAGTCTTGGAAACAACCGAACGCTTAAAGCAGGTATATAATAAAGAACACAAAGCTTCAGAAATGACAGACAATGAAGGGAAGATATTTGCTAAAATACTAGAAAATCGTCTAGAAATGTACCTTCAGTCCTCAATCAAAGAAAAGAACCGAGGTGAACCATTACAGAGTTTGCCTTATCTTGTTAAGTTGGACATCCCAACCATGACTAATAGTGACTTCTTAGAAAAAGTAATTTTGTCCATAAAGTGTTCTAAATCATTCACATTTTTAAGGGAAGTGCTTTCTCGTGACTTTACCAACTGGTCAAAGATGCTTCCAATTGCCGATCCTACATCAGGTAACAATATATGTTTAAACCATGACTGTCCACTCACCCAAACTCTACTTGCCTTATGCCTGAAGAATTTGCAATACAAGATTCATGATGCAACTAACATGACCAGTGTGAGGTACTTCAGACGGTGTTGTCTGATACTCATGGAAGAAAAGGAACGTACAACTGTGACAGATGTACTCCTTAAATTCAGAGAAGACTCTGGGCTTACAATTAACACAGATGAAACTATCCTTTTGCACTAGGCCACAATCCCTGAACAGTGAATTAAGGTCAAACCCAGAACCAGACCTAAAGATCATGTATTATGGTCAAACCCAGAACCAGTCCTAAAGATCATGTATTATAGTCAAACCCAGAACCAGTCCTAAAGATCATGTATTATAGTCAAACCCAGAACCAGTCCTAAAGATCATGTATTGTAGTCAAATCCAGAACCAGTCCTAAAGATCATGTATTATAGCAAAACCCAGAACCAATCCTGAAGATCATGTATTATAGTCAAACCCAGAACCAGTTCTAAATAGCATATTTTATCTGTAACTAACATTTCATCAGGTGAGATCATAAACCATGAAATAAGAGCCATTACACTTCATATCCAGGGATATTGGATATCTGGATTCACAACAGCCTATACATTACAACCTACAGTGCCTTCAGAAAGTATTGACACCCCTTGACATGTTCCACATGTTGTTGTGTTACAGGCTGAATTTAAAATGGATTAATTTTAGATTTATGGTCACTGGCCTACACACAATACCTCATAAGGTCATAGTAGAATCATGTTTTTTCAAATGTAGCTAATTTAATTAAAATGAAGAGCTGAAATGTCTCAAGTCAGTTAAGTATTCAACACATTTGTTATGGAAAGCCTCAATAAGTTCAGGAGTAAACATTTCACATAAGAAGTTGCATGGACTCACTGTGTGCAATAATAGTGTTTAACATGAATTTTGAATAACAACCTCCCCTCAGTACCCCACACATACAATTATCTGTAAGGTCCCTCACTCGAGCAGTGAATTTCAAACACAGATTCAACCATAAAGACCAGGGAGGTTTTCCAATGCCTCACAAAGGGAACCTATTTGTAGATGGGTAAAATAAAAAAGCAGACATTGAAAATCCCTTTGAGCAAGAAGTTATTTTTAACACTTTGGATGGTGCATCAATAAAACCAGTCACTACAAAGTTACAGCTATCCTTCCTAACTTAGTTGCCGTAGTGGAAGGAAACCGCTCAGGGATTTCACCATTAGGCCAATGGTGACTTTAAAACAGTGACAAAGACTTATTGGATTTGCCCCAAACATACAAGATATTACTGAATAACCCTCTCCATATTTTCAAGCATAGTGGTGGCTGCATCATGTTATGGATATGCTTGTAATCATTAAGGGTTGGGCAGTTTTTCAGGATGAAAATTAAATGGAATGTAGCTAAGCACAGACAAAATCCCAGAGGTTCAGTCTGCTTTCCACCAGACACTGAGAGATGAATTCACCTTTCAGCAGGACAATAACATAAACACAAGGCCAAATCTACACTGGAGTTGTTTACCAAGAACACAACAAACATTCCTGAGGCCGAGTTATAGTTTTGACTTCAATCTATTTGACAATCTATGGCAAGACCTAAAAATGGTTGTTTAGTAATAATCAACAACCAATGTGACAGAGCTTGAATAATTGTTTAAATAATAATGGCTAAGTGTGGCACAATCCAGGTGTGGAAACCTCTTAGAGACTTACCCTCTTAGAGACTTGAAACCTCTTAGAGACTTACCCAGAAAGACTCACAGCTGTAATCTCTGCCAATTTCTGTATTTTATTTTCAATATCTTTACAAAAATGTATACAAACATGTTTTCACTTTGTCATTATGTATTTGTGTAGATGGGTGAGAAATTATATTGAATCAATTTTAAATTCAGGCTGTAACAACAAATGTGGAATGGGGTATGAATATGTCAAGGGGTATGAATATTTTCTGAAGTCACTGTATATAAATAGAAATGTATTTGAATGTAAATATCACACTGTATCAATGTATGAGCTATGATGTATGAAAGAGCAGTGCTCCCAGGAATATTCAATGTTTCTGTCACGCCCTGATCTGTTTCACCTGTCCCTGTGATTATCTACCCCCTTCCAGGTATCGCTTATTTTCCCCAGTGTATTTATCCCTGTGTTTCCTGTCTCTCTGTGCCAGATTGTCTTGTATGTCAAGTCAACCAGGGTATTTTTCCCCGTACTCCTTGCCTACTCTCTTTGCTAGTCTTCCCAGTTTGACCCCTGCATGACTCTGGACTTACTTTCCCTCCTGCCTGCCCTGACCTTAAATCTGCCTGCCTTTCGGTACCTTTTGGACTCTGAACTGGTTTTGACCTTTTGCCTGTCCACGACCATTCTCTTGCCTACCCCTTTTGGATGAATTAACATTGTAAGACTCCGACCATTTGCCTCCTGTGTCTGCATCTTGCCTTGTTTCAGTCTTATCATGGTTCTGCCAACTGTAAATAAATATAAACTCAACTCAATATTCCATTGGGTTTCTCAGGTTACAATGACCTTTCAAACCACAAGGTCATCTGAAGTTCCTGAGGTCTCGTTATGAACATACTCCTGAGTATTGAACATATGTTTGTAGTCCATAAATAAAGGTATGCATTTGCGTGTGTATATTGTCTTGATTATAGGACTTCCTGTAGTAAAACAAAAACAAACAAAAATGAAGACAAATACACCTGGAAAATTCACAGATAGCGAATAATAGAAAATTCAACAGTTTTATTGCAGTGATATATAAAAAAAAGGGCTCAGATTTCGGTTCGCTCTTCATAGAAAATGCTTCATTCTTCACAAAAATTTGAAAACTAACAAATTAAACAGACAAAACGACAAATCTTTTTTTCCTATGAACTGATTGTAATAAACATCAGACAGTGTTTTAACCCCTGGAATAATCATTATATTACTGAATAACCTGCGTAGACCAGAACAAAATCTGTCATTGAAGCATATTGATATCCAAATGTGTGAGTAAAGTAATACAACAGACTCCTCTTCATGAGTAAGTGCTTACAGACACAACTATGAGTCAACATATTTATTCTCAAGGAAAACGTTTTCTAAACGTGACGAAAGACAACATTAGAATGTGGAAAAAAAATGCATCCCCGAAAAGCCTGTATTTAAGAATGATTCATGGGCGTAAATTGTCACTGATTGATGTTGGATTAAAAGGCAAGCAAATCATCAGAATGATTCATTTCATTAAATATACACTCATTTTTATGAGATTAAATTCATGTTCATTTCAGTTAAATCGCACACTTTTGAAAAGAAAACATGTATATTTGTTTCTGATATATTTGTAACTCACTTCTACTGTAAATTAACTTTAGTGTTTCCTCATATGGCTTTTGTGATTGGAAAATGAAATTGAAGTAATAAATTCATAAATGTCATATCTAACAAACATATAATAACCATATTACACATTCAAAATAAAAGTAATGAATATATATTGCATTGATAACATTTAATTAATTTATGTTATTTTGTTTAGTAAACAGATGATAAAATGATATATGTTTATAATAAAAAAACTACAGGGAACCTGTTATTGTTGAGCTACAAGCATAGCCACACTGAGTTCATCTACACCTGTAAACTACAGGGAACCTGTTATTGTTGAGCTACAAGCATAGCCACACTGAGTTCATCTACACCTGTAAACTACAGGGAACCTGTTATTGTTGAGCTACAAGCATAGCCACACTGAGTTCATCTACACCTGTAAACTACAGGGAACCTGTTATTGTTGAGCTACAAGCATAGCCACACTGAGTTCATCTACACCTGTAAACTACAGGGAACCTGTTATTGTTGAGCTACAAGCATAGCCACACTGAGTTCATCTACACCTGTAAACATTTGTAAAAAAGTTCAGCAATGTAAAATGATGAGATTTTTCAGAATGTTTCAAATATTCAGAATGGATGCCAACGTGTCTGGACCTCTACAAAACATACGTATTTAACTGAAAGGGGGGGGCAGGGTACAGGGAGAAGGAGTGGGGTGAGAGAGTCCCCATGCCAAAACAATAAAGGGAGGGGGGGGTACAGGGAGAAGGAGTGGGGTGAGAGAGTCCCCATGCCAAAACAATAAAGGGGGGGGGGTCAACGTGTCTGGACATCTACAAAACATACATATTTAACTGAAAGGGGGTACAGGGAGAAGGAGTGGGGTGAGAGAGTCCCCATGCCAAAACAATAAAGGGGGGGGGGTCAACGTGTCTGGACATCTACAAAACATACGTATTTAACTGAAAGGGGGGCAGGGTACAGGGAGAAGGAGTGGGGTGAGAGAGTCTCCATGCCAAAACAATAAAGGGAGGGGGGTACAGGGAGAAGGAGTGGGGTGAGAGAGTCCCCATGCCAAAACAATAAAGGGAGGGGGGGTACAGGGAGAAGGAGTGGGGTGAGAGAGTCCCCATGCCAAAACAATAAGGGGAGGGGGGGTACAGGGAGAAGGAGTGGGGTGAGAGAGTCCCCATGCCAAAACAATAAAGGGAGGGGGTACAGGGAGAAGGAGTGGGGTGAGAGAGTCCCCATGCCAAAACAATAAGGGGAGGGGGGGGTACAGGGAGAAGGAGTGGGGAGAGAGAGTCCCCATGCCAAAACAATAAAGGGAGGGGGGGTACAGGGAGAAGGAGTGGGGTGAGAGAGTCCCCATGCCAAAACAATAAAGGGAGGGGGGGTACAGGGAGAAGGAGTGGGGTGAGAGAGTCCCCATGCCAAAACAATAAAGGGAGGGGGGGTACAGGGAGAAAGAGTGGGGTGAGAGAGTCCCCATGCCAAAACAATAAAGGGAGTGGGGTACAGGGAGAAGGAGTGGGGTGAGAGAGTCCCCATGCCAAAACAATAAAGGGAGGGGGGGTACAGGGAGAAGGAGTGGGGTGAGAGAGTCCCCATGCCAAAACAATAAGGGGAGGGGGTACAGGGAGAAAGAGTGGGGTGAGAGAGTCCCCATGCCAAAACAATAAAGGGAGGGGGGTACAGGGAGAAAGAGTGGGGTGAGAGAGTCCCCATGCCAAAACAATAAGGGGAGGGGGGGGTACAGGGAGAAGGAGTGGGGTGAGAGAGTCCCCATGCCAAAACAATAAAGGGAGGGGGTACAGGGAGAAGGAGTGGGGTGAGAGAGTCCCCATGCCAAAACAATAAGGGGGGGGGGGGTACAGGGAGAAGGAGTGGGGAGAGAGAGTCCCCATGCCAAAACAATAAAGGGAGGGGGTACAGGGAGAAGGAGTGGGGTGAGAGAGTCCCCATGCCAAAACAATAAAGGGAGGGGGGTACAGGGAGAAGGAGTGGGGTGAGAGAGTCCCCATGCCAAAACAATAAGGGGGGGGGGGGGTACAGGGAGAAGGAGTGGGGAGAGAGAGTCCCCATGCCAAAAAAATAAAGGGAGGGGGGGGTACAGGGAGAAGGAGTGGGGTGAGAGAGTCCCCATGCCAAAACAATAAAGGGAGGGGGGGTACAGGGAGAAGGAGTGGGGTGAGAGAGTCCCCATGCCAAAACAATAAAGGGAGGGGGGGGTACAGGGAGAAGGAGTGGGGTGAGAGAGTCCCCATGCCAAAACAATAAAGGGAGGGGGGGTACAGGGAGAAGGAGTGGGGTGAGAGAGTCCCCATGCCAAAACAATAAAGGGAGGGGGGGTACAGGGAGAAGGAGTGGGGTGAGAGAGTCCCCATGCCAAAACAATAAAGGGAGGGGGGGTACAGGGAGAAGGAGTGGGGTGAGAGAGTCCCCATGACAAAACAATAAAGGGAGGGGGGGTACAGGGAGAAGGAGTGGGGTGAGAGAGTCCCCATGCCAAAACAATAAAGGGAGGGGGGTACAGGGAGAAGGAGTGGGGTGAGAGAGTCCCCATGCCAAAACAATAAAGGGAGGGGGGGTACAGGGAGAAGGAGTGGGGTGAGAGAGTCCCCATGCCAAAACAATAAAGGGAGGGGGGGGGGTACAGGGAGAAGGAGTGGGGAGAGAGAGTCCCCATGCCAAAACAACAAGGGGAGGGGGGGGGTACAGGGAGAAGGAGTGGGGTGAGAGAGTCCCCATGCCAAAACAATAAAGGGAGGGGGGGTACAGGGAGAAGGAGTGGAGGAGAGAGTCCCCATGCCAAAACAATAAAGGGAGGGGGGTACAGGGAGAAGGAGTGGGGTGAGAGAGTCCCCATGCCAAAACAATAAGGGGAGGGGGGGGGGTACAGGGAGAAGGAGTGGGGTGAGAGAGTCCCCATGCCAAAACAATAAGGGGAGGGGGGGTACAGGGAGAAGGAGTGGGGTGAGAGAGTCCCCATGCCAAAACAATAAAGGGAGGGGGGTACAGGGAGAAGGAGTGGGGTGAGAGAGTCCCCATGCCAAAACAATAAAGGGAGGGGGGGGGTACAGGGAGAAGGAGTGGGGTGAGAGAGTCCCCATGCCAAAACAATAAAGGGAGGGGGGTACAGGGAGAAGGAGTGGAGTGAGAGAGTCCCCATGCCAAAACAATAAAGGGAGGGGGTACAGGGAGAAGGAGTGGGGTGAGAGAGTCCCCATGCCAAAACAATAAAGGGAGGGGGGGTACAGGGAGAAGGAGTGGGGTGAGAGAGTCCCCATGCCAAAACAATAAAGTGAGGGGGGTACAGGGAGAAGGAGTGGGGTGAGAGAGTCCCCATGCCAAAACAATAAAGGGGGGGTCAACGTGTCTGGACATCTACAAAACATACGTATTTAACTGAAAGGCGGGGCAGGGTACAGGGAGAAGGAGTGGGGTGAGAGAGTCCCCATGCCAAAACAATAAAGGGAGGGGGGTACAGGGAGAAGGAGTGGGGTGAGAGAGTCCCCATGCCAAAACAATAAGGGGAGGGGGGTACAGGGAGAAGGAGTGGGGAGAGAGAGTCCCCATGCCAAAACAATAAAGGGAGGGGGGTACAGGGAGAAGGAGTGGGGTGAGAGAGTCCCCATGCCAAAACAATAAAGGGAGGGGGGTACAGGGAGAAGGAGTGGGGTGAGAGAGTCCCCATGCCAAAACAATAAGGGGAGGGGGGTACAGGGAGAAGGAGTGGGGAGAGAGAGTCCCCATGCCAAAACAATAAAGGGAGGGGGGGGTACAGGGAGAAGGAGTGGGGTGAGAGAGTCCCCATGCCAAAACAATAAAGGGAGGGGGGTACAGGGAGAAGGAGTGGGGTGAGAGAGTCCCCATGCCAAAACAATAAAGGGAGGGGGGTACAGGGAGAAGGAGTGGGGTGAGAGAGTCCCCGTAACAAAACAATAAAGGGAGGGGGGTACAGGGAGAAGGAGTGGGGTGAGAGAGTCCCCATGCCAAAACAATAAAGGGAGGGGGTACAGGGAGAAGGAGTGGGGTGAGAGAGTCCCCATGCCAAAACAATAAAGGGAGGGGGGGTACAGGGAGAAGGAGTGGGGTGAGAGAGTCCCCATGACAAAACAATAAAGGGAGGGGGGTACAGGGAGAAGGAGTGGGGTGAGAGAGTCCCCATGCCAAAACAATAAAGGGAGGGGGTACAGGGAGAAGGAGTGGGGTGAGAGAGTCCCCATGCCAAAACAATAAAGGGGGGTCAACGTGTCTGGACATCTACAAAACATACGTATTTAACTGAAAGGTGGGGCAGGGTACAGGGAGAAGGAGTGGGGTGAGAGAGTCCCCATGCCAAAACAATAAAGGGAGGGGGGGTACAGGGAGAAGGAGTGGGGTGAGAGAGTCCCCATGCCAAAACAATAAGGGGAGGGGGGGGGTACAGGGAGAAGGAGTGGGGATAGAGAGTCCCCATGCCAAAACAATAAAGGGAGGGGGTACAGGGAGAAGGAGTGGGGTGAGAGAGTCCCCATGCCAAAACAATAAAGGGAGGGGGGTACAGGGAGAAGGAGTGGGGTGAGAGAGTCCCCATGCCAAAACAATAAGGGGAGGGGGGTACAGGGAGAAGGAGTGGGGAGAGAGAGTCCCCATGCCAAAACAATAAAGGGAGGGGGGGTACAGGGAGAAGGAGTGGGGTGAGAGAGTCCCCATGCCAAAACAATAAGGGGAGGGGGGTACAGGGAGAAGGAGTGGGGTGAGAGAGTCCCCATGCCAAAACAATAAAGGGAGGGGGGTACAGGGAGAAGGAGTGGGGTGAGAGAGTCCCCATGCCAAAACAATAAGGGGGGGGGGGTACAGGGAGAAGGAGTGGGGAGAGAGTGTCCCCATGCCAAAACAATAAAGGGAGGGGGGGGGGTACAGGGAGAAGGAGTGGGGTGAGAGAGTCCCCATGCCAAAACAATAAGGGGAGGGGGGGGGGGGTACAGGGAGAAGGAGTGGGGTGAGAGAGTCCCCATGCCAAAACAATAAAGGGAGGGGGGGTACAGGGAGAAGGAGTGGGGTGAGAGAGTCCCCATGCCAAAACAATAAAGGGAGGGGGGTACAGGGAGAAGGAGTGGAGTGAGAGAGTCCCCATGCCAAAACAATAAAGGGAGGGGGGTACAGGGAGAAGGAGTGGGGTGAGAGAGTCCCCATGCCAAAACAATAAAGGGAGGAGGGGGGGTACAGGGAGAAGGAGTGGAGTGAGAGAGTCCCCATGCCAAAACAATAAAGGGGGGTCAACGTGTCTGGACATCTACAAAACATATGTATTTAACTGAAACAGGGGGCAGGGTACAGGGAGAAGGAGTGGGGCGAGAGAGTCCCCATGCCAAAACAATAAAGGGAGGGGGGGTACAGGGAGAAGGAGTGGAGTGAGAGAGTCCCCATGCCAAAACAATAACGGGGGGGTCAACGTGTCTGGACATCTACAAAACATACGTATTTAACTGAAAGGGGGTACAGGGAGAAGGAGTGGGGTGAGAGAGTCCCCATGCCAAAACAATAAAGGGAGGGGGGGTACAGGGAGAAGGAGTGGGGTGAGAGAGTCCCCATGCCTAAACAATAAAGGGGGGTCAACGTGTCTGGACATCTACAAAACATACGTATTTAACTAAAAGGTGGGGCAGGGTACAGGGAGAAGGAGTGGGGTGAGAGAGTCCCCATGCCAAAACAATAAAGGGAGGGGGGGTACAGGGAGAAGGAGTGGGGTGAGAGAGTCCCCATGCCAAAACAATAAAGGGAGGGGGGGTACAGGGAGAAGGAGTGGGGTGAGAGAGTCCCCATGCCAAAACAATAAAGGGAGGGGGGGTACAGGGAGAAGGAGTGGAGTGAGAGAGTCCCCATGCCAAAACAATAAAGGGGGGGGGGGGGTCAACGTGTCTGGACATCTACAAAACATACGTATTTAACTGAAACAGGGGGCAGGGTACAGGGAGAAGGAGTGGGGTGAGAGAGTCCCCATGCCAAAACAATAAGGGGAGAGGGGGTAGAAACCTCCCTCCCTCAGCCCCTCCGAATTCAAACCCAATCTGAGAGGCAAAGCACCAGCCACAGTTCCAAGTAATCCAAGACACATTCAGATTATGACTACAGAGTAGCAGGGTCTATTCTCCAATCCCAGAGTGTCCCAGGTGTTACAGAACAGTTGGACCAGTCTAACCAGTATGATCCCAGTAGAGGGCGTAGCAGACAAGACACTGATTTCCATTTCACATTCCTAGGGTTCAATTCACGTAGCATGTCCTGGTTTAGGCAGTGTTGTCAGTGGTGAACTTTTTCATTTACATTACATTTAAGTCATTTAGCAGACGCTCTTATCCAGAGCGACTTACAAATTGGTGAATTCACCTTCTGACATCCAGTGGAACAGCCACTTTACAATAGTGCATCTAAATCATTAAGGGGGGGGGGGTGAGAAGGATTACTTATCCTATCCTAGGTATTCCTTGAAGAGGTGGGGTTTCAGGTGTCTCCGGAAGGTGGTGATTGACTCCGCTGTCCTGGCGTCGTGAGGGAGTTTGTTCCACCATTGGGGGCCAGAGCAGCGAACAGTTTTGACTGGGCTGAGCGGGAACTGTACTTCCTCAATGGTAGGGAGGCGAGCAGGCCAGAGGTGGATGAACGCAGTGCCCTTGCTTGGGTGTAGGGCCTGATCAGAGCCTGGAGGTACTGCGGTGCCGTTCCCCTCACAGCTCCGTAGGCAAGCACCATGGTCTTGTAGCGGATGCGAGCTTCAACTGGAAGCCAGTGGAGAGAGCGGAGGAGCGGGGTGACGTGAGAGAACTTGGGAAGGTTGAACACCAGACGGGCTGCGGCGTTCTGGATGAGTTGTAGGGGTTTAATGGCACAGGCAGGGAGCCCAGCCAACAGCGAGTTGCAGTAATCCAGACGGGAGATGACAAGTGCCTGGATTAGGACCTGCGCCGCTTCCTGTGTGAGGCAGGGTCGTACTCTGCGGATGTTGTAGAGCATGAACCTACAGGAACGGGCCACCGCCATGATGTTGGTTGAGAACGACACGGTGTTGTCCAGGATCACGCCAAGGTTCTTAGCGCTCTGGGAGGAGGACACAATGGAGTTGTCAACCGTGATGGCGAGATCATGGAACGGGCAGTCCTTCCCCGGGAGGAAGAGCAGCTCCGTCTTGCCGAGGTTCAGCTTGAGGTGGTGATCCGTCATCCACACTGATATGTCTGCCAGACATGCAGAGATGCGATTCGCCACCTGGTCATCAGAAGGGGGAAAGGAGAAGATTAATTGTGTGTCGTCTGCATAGCAATGATAGGAGAGACCATGTGAGGTTATGACAGAGCCAAGTGACTTGGTGTATAGCGAGAATAGGAGAGGGCCTAGAACAGAGCCCTGGGGGACACCAGTGGTGAGAGCGCGTGGCGAGGAGACAGATTCTCGCCACGCCACCTGGTAGGAGCGACCTGTCAGGTAGGACGCAATCAAAGCGTGGGCCGCGCCGGAGATGCCCAACTCGGAGAGGGTGGAGAGGAGGATCTGATGGTTCACAGTATCGAAGGCAGCCGATAGGTCTAGAAGGATGAGAGCAGAGGAGAGAGAGTTAGCTTTAGCAGTGCGGAGCGCCTCCGTGATACAGAGAAGAGCAGTCTCAGTTGAATGACTAGTCTTGAAACCTGACTGATTTGGATCAAGAAGGTCATTCTGAGAGAGATAGCGGGAGAGCTGGCCAAGGACGGCACGTTCAAGAGTTTTGGAGAGAAAAGAAAGAAGGGATACTGGTCTGTAGTTGTTGACATCGGAGGGATCGAGTGTAGGTTTTTTCAGAAGGGGTGCAACTCTCGCTCTCTTGAAGACGGAAGGGACGTAGCCAGCGGTCAGGGATGAGTTGATGAGCGAGGTGAGGTAAGGGAGAAGGTCTCCGGAAATGGTCTGGAGAAGAGAGGAGGGGATAGGGTCAAGCGGGCAGGTTGTTGGGCGGCCGGCCGTCACAAGAAGCGAGATTTCATCTGGAGAGAGAGGGGAGAAAGAGGTCAGAGCACAGGGTAGGGCAGTGTGAGCAGAACCAGCGGTGTCGTTTGACTTAGCAAACGAGGATCGGATGTCGTCGACCTTCTTTTCAAAATGGTTGACGAAGTCATCTGCAGAGAGGGAGGAGGGGGGGAGGGGGAGGAGGATTCAGGAGGGAGGAGAAGGTGGCAAAGAGCTTCCTAGGGTTAGAGGCAGATGCTTGGAATTTAGAGTGGTAGAAAGTGGCTTTAGCAGCAGAGACAGAGGAGGAAAATGTAGAGAGGAGGGAGTGAAAGGATGCCAGGTCCGCAGGGAGGCGAGTTTTCCTCCATTTCCGCTCGGCTGCCCGGAGCTCTGTTCTGTGAGCTCGCAATGAGTCATCGAGCTACGGAGCGGGAGGGGAGGACCGAGCCGGCCTGGAGGATAGGGGACATAGAGAGTCAAAGGATGCAGAAAGGGAAGAGAGGAGGGTTGAGGAGGCAGAATCAGGAGATAGGTTGGAGAAGGTATGAGCAGAGGGAAGAGATGATAGGATGGAAGAGGAGAGAGTAGCGGGGGAGAGAGAGCGAAGGTTGGGACGGCGCGATACCATCCGAGTAGGGGCAGTGTGGGAAGTGTTGGATGAGAGCGAGAGGGAAAAGGATACAAGGTGGTGGTCGGAGACTTGGAGGGGAGTTGCAATGAGGTTAGTGGAAGAACAGCATCTAGTAAAGATGAGGTCGAGCGTATTGCCTGCCTTGTGAGTAGGGGGAAGGTGAGAGGGTGAGGTCAAAAGAGGAGAGGAGTGGAAAGAAGGAGGCAGAGAGGAATGAGTCAAAGGTAGACGTGGGGAGGTTAAAGTCGCCCAGGACTGTGAGAGGTGAGCCGTCCTCAGGAAAGGAGCTTATCAAGGCATCAAGCTCATTGATGAACTCTCCGAGGGAACCTGGAGGGCGATAAATGATAAGGATGTTAAGCTTGAAAGGGCTGGTAACTGTGACAGCATGGAATTCAAAGGAGGCGATAGACAGATGGGTAAGGGGAGAGAGAGAGAATGACCACTTGGGAGAGATGAGGATCCCGGTGCCACCACCCCGCTGACCAGAAGCTCTCGGGTGTGCGAGAACACGTGGGCGGACGAAGAGAGAGCAGTAGGAGTAGCAGTGTTATCTGTGGTGATCCATGTTTCCGTCAGTGCCAAGAAGTCGAGGGACTGGAGGGAGGCATAGGCTGAGATGAACTCTGCCTTGTTGGCCGCAGATCGGCAGTTCCAGAGGCTACCGGAGACCTGGAACTCCACGTGGGTCGTGTGCGCTGGGACCACCAGATTAGGGTGGCCGCGGCCACGCGGTGTGGAGCGTTTGTATGGTCTGTGCAGAGAGGAGAGAACAGGGATAGATAGACACATAGTTGACAGGCTACAGAAGAGGCTACGCTAATGCAAAGGAGATTGGAATGACAAGTGGACTACACGTCTTGAATGTTCAGAAAGTTAAGCTTACGTAGCAAGAATCTTATTGACTAAAATGATTGAAATGATACAGTACTGCTGGAGTAGGCTAGCTGGTAGTGGCTGCGATGTTGACACTACACTAATCAAGTCGTTCCGTCGAGTGTAATAGTTTCTACAGTGCTGCTATTCGGGGGCTAGCTGGCTAGCTAGCAGGTTGATTGCGTTACGTTACCTTAAAAGAACGACAATAGCTGGCTAGCTAACCTAGAAAATCGCTCTAGGCTACACAATTGTCTTAGATACAAAGACGGCTATGTAGCTAGCTAGCTACGATCAAACAAATCAAACCGTTGTACTGTAATAGTTTCTACAGTGCTGCTATTCGGGGGCTAGCTGGCTAGCTACGTTAAAAGAACGACAATAGCTGGCCAGCTAACCTAGAAAATCGCTCTAGACTACACAATTGTCTTAGATACAAAGACGGCTATGTAGCTGGCTAGCTACGATCAAACAAGTCAAACCGTTGTACTGTAATGAAGTGAAATGAAAATGTGATACTACCTGTGGAGCGACGCGGAATGTTGACCGGGTAGTTGAAGTTCAATTCGGTAGAGGTTGGCTAGCTGTTGGCTAGCTAGCTAGCAGCATCTCCTACGTTAAGGACGACAAATAGCTGGCTAGCTAACCTCGGTAAATTAAGATAATCACTCTAAGTCTACACACTCTAAACTACACAATTATCTTGGATACGAAGACAGCGAAGACAACTATGTAGCTAGCTGACACTACGCTAATCGAGTCGTTCAGTTGAGTGTAATAGTTTCTACAGTGCTGGTGGACAGTGGATGTTAGCTAGCTGCTTAGCTAGCTGCTGGGCAGATACGTTAGGATACGTTAGGACGACGAAATACGATAATTATGCAATTATCTTTGATACAAAGACGGCTATGTAGCTAGCTAAGAAGAAATTGCTAAGATTAGACAAATCAAACCGTTGTACTATAATGAAATGTAATGAAAAGTTATACTACCTGCGGACCGAAGTGTAGATGCGACCGCTCGCTCCAACCCGGAACCGGAAACCGGTAAACTTTTATTGTTCCTGTGTTTTTCAAAGATTGGCCTAATTTGGAGAGAACAAAAATACATACGGAAAAGTGAGAGTGAGTATGTGTGTTGTCAATTACAAATGCAATGTTTGTGTGTGCCTGTGTGTGTGTTTAGAGCAGGTGTGTTGTTTGTTCAGTAATGAGGGTAAGATTTTTTACCTGAAGCAGTCTCAGGTCTACTATTAACTACCAAGGTGCCCAAACTTCCTCAAATCTGCCCCATACTGCCCTCTCTATCCTCCACTGCATTCCATCATTTTCTTTTCTCCTTCAATACCATCCTCTGTCCTCTCTCTTCCACTTCACCTCACTCCATTTAGTCTCTCATGTGCGTATCCACATCCATACATTTTGCCTGATGGAGAGACATTTTTGCTGTTTTTAATATGATATCTGTGTCAGAATGGTGGGTGTAGCTGGTGTATGCAGTCAGGCAGAGGAGAGCAGAGAACTGGGAGCAACGTAACTTTACTCAGAATAATGAATGGTGCAAGGTTAAACACTACACTACACTTGCCCAAACACAAACATCAACTTTTACGCAAGGGAAAAAAACAGCACCCGTCACCAACATTACCGAACATGACATAAAACAATCCCGTACAACACCATGGGGGATACAGAGGGTTAAATACACTGCTCAAAAAAATAAAGGGAACACTTAAACAACACAATGTAACTCCAAATCAATCACACTTCTGTGAAATCAAACTGTCCACTTAGGAAGCAACACTGATTGACAATACATTTCACATGCTGTTGTGCAAATGGAATAGACAACAGGTGGAAATTATAGGCAATTAGCAAGACACCCCCAATAAAGGAGTGGTTCTGCAGGTGGTGACCACAGACCACTTCTCAGTTCCTATGCTTCCTGGTAGATGTTTTGGTCACTTTTGAATGCTGGCAGTGCTTTCACTCTAGTGGTAGCATGAGACGGAGTCTACAACCCACACAAGTGGCTCAGGTAGTGCAGCTCATCCAGGCTGGCACATCAATGCGAGCTGTGGCAAGAAGGTTTGCTGTGTCTGTCAGCGTAGTGTCCAGAGCATGGAGGCGCTACCAGGAGACAGGCCAGTACATCAGGAGACGTGGAGGAGGCCGTAGGAGGGCAACAACCCAGCAGCAGGACCACTACCTCCGCCTTTGTGCAAGGAGGAGCAGGAAGAGTAATGCCAGAGCCCTGTAAAATGACCTCCAGCAGGCCACAAATGTGCATGTGTCTGCTCAAACGGTCAGAAACAGACTCCATGAGGGTGGAATGAGGGCCCGACGTCCACAGGTGGGGGTTGTGCTTACAGCCCAACACCGTGCAGGACGTTTGGCATTTGCCAGAGAACACCAAGATTGGCAAATTCGCCACTGGCGCCCTGTGCTCTTCACAGATGGAAGCAGGTTCACACTGAGCACATGTGCCAGAGGTGACAGAGTCTGGAGACGTTGTGGAGAATGTTCTGCTGCCTGCAACATCCTGCAGCATGACTGGTTTTGCGGTGGGTCAGTCATGGTGTGGGGTGGCATTTCTTTGGGGGGCCGCACAGTGCTCTATGTGATCGCCAGAGGTAGCCTGACTGCCATTAGGTACCGAAATGAGATCCTCAGACCCCTTGTGAGACCAATGCTGGTGCGGTTGGCCCTGGGTTCCTCCTAATGCAAGACAATGCTAGACCTCATGTGGCTGGAGTGTGTCAGCAGTTCCTTCAAGAGCAAGGCATTGATGCTATGGACTGGCCCGCCCATTCCCCAGACCTGAATCCAATTGAGCACATCTGGGACATCATGTCTCGCTCCATCCACCAACGCCACGTTGCACCACAGACTGTCCAGGAGTTGGCGGATGCTTTAGTCCAGGTCTGGGAGGAGATCCCTCAGGAGACCATCCGCCACCTCATCAGGAGCATGCCCAGGCGTTGGAGGGAGGTCATACAGGCACCTGAAGGCCACACAGACTACTGAGCCTCATTTTGACTTGTTTTAAGGACATTATATCAAAGTTGGATCAGCCTGTAGTGTGGTTTTCCACTTTAATCTTGAGTGTGACTCCAAATCCAGACCTCCATGGGTTGATACATTTCATTTCCATTGATAATTTGTGTGTGATTTTGTTGTCAGCACATTCAACTATGTAAAGAAAAAAGTATTTAATAAGAATATTTCATTCATTCAGATTAATTCAGATATTTTTAGCAGTGTACATGAACAATTGTTAGGTGAATGACAAACATGTGTGTAGAAACAAAGACAAAACAAATGGAAAATGAAAAGTGGATTGGCGATGGCTAGTAGACCGGCGATGCAGACCGCCACCCAAATAAGGAGAGGACCCGACTTCGGCTGAAGTCGTGACAATCTGAGTGAGACTGTCTAATGAAGTCAATGGGGGCCCCGTGGTCGGTAATTTGACCATGACTACTACGTTTAGATAGCTGACGACTAGACTAACCTAGCATTCTAAAAAATGTTAGCGGACATAGGCTAATTGAGTGACTATCAGTGACTGACAAAACAAGACACAACCGACTGATGAGACAGCAATTCAATTCCCGATCCTGGGAGGGATGCTGAACACACAGGATGAATGAAATCACCTGGAGAAGAGCGAGGGAAAGGGTGAAAGAGAAAGAGAGAGGAGTGAGACCTTTGCAAATCACAAACCAATCGGCATGTAAAGAGAGGGAGGAGCACCTCTATGGAAATCCCGCCAGGCAAATCAAGCAGCAGGCTGGAGTTGACAAACTACTATATATCTTTCAAATAGCATTGGGCCAGTAACCAAAAGGTTGTTGGTTAGAATCCCTGAGCTGACTAGATGAAAAATCTGGTGAATCCAGGTGAAAGCTATGATCCCTAAATGATATCACTTGTTAACTCTTGATACTACCCATCCCGGATCCGGGATCGTGAATACAGCCTCAGGCTCATTACCATAACGCAACGTTAACGATTTCTGAAAATTGCAAATGAAATGAAATAAATATGCCTGCTCTCAAGCTTAGCCTTTTCTTAACAACACTGTCATCTCAGATTTTCAAAATATGCTTTTGAACCATAGCAAATCAAGCATGTGTGTAAGAGTATTGATAGCTAGCGTAGCATTTAGCGTATCATTTAGCACGCAACATTTTCACAAAAAACAGAAAACCAATCAAATAAAATCATTTACCTTTGAAGAACTTCGGATGTTTTCAATGAGGAGACTCTCCGTTACATAGCAAATGTTCAGTTTTTCCTGAAAGATTCTTTGTGTAGGAGAAATCGCTCTGTTTTGTACATCACATTTGGCTACTGAAACTAACCGAAAATTCAGTCACCAAAACGTCAAACTTTTTCCAAATTAACTCCATAATATCGACCGAAACATGGCAAACGTGGTTTAGAATCAATCCTCAAGGTGTTTCTCTTCATTGATATGCCGTTCGTGGAAGCCTGCTTTCGTCTCAGAATCCCATGGAAAAATACCAGCAGCTGAAGATGACGCACCAATTTCGACGGAGGACACTGGGCGGACACCTGGCAAATGTAGTCTCCTATGGTCAATCTTCCAATGATATGCCTACAAATACGTCACAATGCTGCAGACACCTTGGGGAAACGATAGATAGGGCAGGCTCATTCCTGTCGCATTCACAGCCATATAAGGAGACAATGAAAAACAGAGCCTCAAAAATCCTGCTCATTTCCTGGTTGCAGTTTCATCTTGGTTTTGCCTGTAGATTCTGTTCTGGGGCACTCACAGACAATATATTTGCAGTTCTGGAAACGTCAGAGTGTTTTCTTTCCAAAGCTATGAATTATATGCATAGTCGAGCATCTTTTTGTGACAAAATATTGCGCTTAAAACGGGCACGTCTTTTTATCCATAAATGAAATACTGCCCCTAGAGTTCCAAGAGGTTAAATCCACTTCAGTCAGTGTAGATGAAGGGGAGGAGACAGGTCAAATAATGATTTTTAAGCCTTGAGACAATTGAGACATGGATTGTATATGTGTGCCATTCAGAGGGTGAATGGCAAGACAAAAGATTTAATTGCCTTTAAACAAGTCATTGTAGTAGGTGCCAGGCACACCGGTTTGTGTCAAGAACTGCAACACTGCTGAGTTTTTCATGCTTAACAGTTTAATGTGTGTTTCAAGAATGATCCACCACCCAAAGGACATCCAACCAACTTGGAAACTGTGGCAGGCATTGGAGTCAACATGGGCCAGCATCCTTGTGGAACGCTTTCGACACATTGTCCAAGAGACTGGGTTAGTATCTTGAAAACACTGCTCCAGGAACCTTAGAGGTCAGAGCAGATTTCAACACAGGGCTAGACCTTAAAAGTGACAGGGGCTTCATGTTAGATAATCATCAGCACAAAGCATTTAGATGTTATCTTGAAGAATTCACTTCCTCTCTGAGTTTACTTGACATCTGGAGGAGACGGCACCCCTGGCTAATACAATATATCGCCTTCAAAAGAGCAATGTCAAATTCAAGAGAAACCAAATCCAGATTATAATTTTTTTTATTAAAGAGACTGCAGGGTTTCATGTTCACAGTTGTGACATCTTTAAGACAGATGTAAAAATGGCCATGAAGTCCTTGACCAACTCTGGACAACCAACACCAGAATTGAAGATGAATTACTATCTAATGCTTGAATACAAATCGATACCTAAACCCTTAAAAAATGTGATCATCCGGATTAACCGGCACCTTTTTAAAGTAATGAAAATCATTTCCATTCGTCTGTGGGTCTGTGACTTGATCAAGAAAACGAGTAAACCGCGGTGTAAAGACACAAGTTTCATTGTCACTTTCAAAGGGCCACGGTTGATACTGGCCCTTCCTGATGGAGAAACTGGAGCCCATAAAGCTCTCTAATACCCAAGAGGAATTGCTTCCCAATAAAGAAAAGAAACTCCAGGCAGCATAACATGTCTGTGGTCAGGCTGTCCCCTCACACACCTTTTGTTGAACCCTGGGTTGAATTGAAACAACAGCTGGTGATGATTTTGCAAATGCTACATAAACATAAATAGTATAATTGATGATGTGACTTAAAACATATGGTTACATTTAATTTGCTCTGTCAAACCTACCCTTTGGAAAGACTTCTATAGCAACAGTGAATTTACTTTGTTAAGAGATTTCTCAATAATCCTTGTCAATATCATATCTAAGCAGGACTGGGCTTGGTTAAAACCCTGGCTGGGAGACCAAAGGGATAGCAGGAAATAGATCATCTCTCCAGTAGGAGATGGAGCCTAGCCTGTAGTTTTTTTATGATAGTGGATATAATATTTAACATCTCATGTTGTTTCAGAAGTACAAATTCAACATATTTTATACATGGTTTGTTTATGCTGAAAATTGGTCACCATGTGGTTGAATTTTCACCCACAAAACAAGTGAGCTGTTTCCAAAGACAATATATTTTCCAGATCACAATACATTGAAAAATGATGTTGATTATTTTTTATGGTGCTGTGATGGTTAAGTGTGAGTAAAGTTAACTAATTAAGGCTTAAGTTAACTAAATAATGCCCATTATAGCTCTGTGCACGCTTAAAAGCAATTTACGCTTGTACCAACATGTGCAATCTCTGCGAACATTGGGAGAAAGGCCTTTATTAACCCCCTAAGGTCGATTGATGCACGGGTACATCAATCAAATTAACATAATGGAAAAAAATCCCCATCAAAATCCGGCAGACTCGACAGCCTTGGTTTCTCAAATGATTGCCTCGCCTGGTTCACCAACTACTTCTCTGATAGAGTTCAGTGTGTCAAATCGGAGGGTCTGCTATCCGGACCTCTGGCAATCTCTATGGGGGTGCCACAGAGTTCAATTCTTGGACCGACTCTCTTCTCTGTATACATCAATGATGTCGCTCTTGCTGCTGGTGAGTCTCTGATCCACCTCTATGGAGACGACACAATTCTGTATACTTCTGGCCCTTCTTTGGACACTGTGTTAACAACCCTCCAGGCAAGTTTCAATGCCATACAACTCTCCTTCCGTGGCCTCCAATTGCTCTTAAATACAAGTAAAACTAAATGCATGCTCTTCAACCGATCGCTGCCTGCTCATCATCACTACTCTGGATGGCTCTGACTTAGATTACGTGGACAACTACAAATACCTAGGTGTCTGGTTAGACTGTAAACTCTCCTTCCAGACCCACATCAAACATCTGCAATCCAAAGTTAAATCTAGAATTGGCTTCCTATTTCGCAAAAAAGCATCCTTCACTCATGCTGCCAAACATACCCTTGTAAAACTGACCATCCTACCAATCCTCGACTTCGGCGATGTCATTTACAAAATAGCCTCCAATATCCTACTCAACCAATTGGATGCAGTCTATCACAGTGCCATCCGTTTTGTCACCAAAGCCCCATATACTACCCACCATTGCGACCTGTACACTCTCGTTGGCTGGCCCTCGCTTCATACTTATCGCCAAACCCACTGGCTCCACGTCATCTACAAGACCCTGCTAGGTAAAGTCCCCCCTTATCTCAGCTCACTGGTCACCATAGCATCACCCACCTGTAGCACGCACTCCAGCAGGAATATCTCTCTGGTCACCCCCAAAACCAATTATTTCTTTGGCCACCTCTCCTTCCAGTTCTCTGCTGCCAATGACTGGAACGAACTACAAAAATCTCTGACACTGGAAACACTTATCTCCCTCACTAGCTTTAAGCACAAACTGTCACAGCAGCTCACAGATTACTGCACCTGTACATGGCCCATCTATAATTTAGCCAAAACAACTACCCCTTTCCCTACTGTATTTATTTTATTTATTTTGCACCCCATTATTTTTATTTCTACTTTGCACATTCTTCCACTGCAAATCTACCATTCCAGTGTTTTACTTGCTATATTGTATTTACTTTGCCACCATGGCCTTTTTTTGCCTTTACCTCCCTTATCTCACCTCATTTGCTCACATCGTATATAGACTTGTTTATACGGTATTATTGACTGTATGTTTGTTTTACTCCATGTGTAACTGTGTTGTTGTATGTGTCGAACTGCTTTGCTTTATCTTGGCCAGGTCGCAGTTGTAAATGAGAACTTGTTCTCAACTTGCCTACCTGGTTAAATACAGGTGAAATAAAATAATAAAATTACATTGGTAACCAGTTTATAATATCAGTAAGGCACCTCTTTGGTTTACATTTACGTGGTATATGGCCAATATACCACAGCTAAGGGCTCCGCGTTGCGTTGTGCATAATAACAGCCCTTAACTGTGGTATATTGGCCATCTACTACACCTCCTTGGGCCTTATTGCTTAATTGTATATAACAGCATTAATGTTGCTGGAACCCAGGAAAAGTAGCTGCTGCCTCGGAAGGAACTAATGGGGATCCATAATAAATACAAATCAGATGAGATTATAAACCATAAAATAAGAGACATTAGCCATCACATCCAGGGATATTGGATGTCTGGGGCTATAATTTAAAACCTACATAAATGTATTTTCAAACATATAGGCCAAAGATAGAAACCGTTTTTGCCTCCAACAGAAATCCCTTATCACGCTTATAAGTGATGTCATGGCGACATTAGCAAGCTAAGCTCAGGCACAGAAACACGTCATCAGATCTAATGGTCGTGTCGTGCCCAACTGCACAAAGGTAGGTTATTTAGATGTAAGTGGATCATAAACAAATGCTGATATTACTGTATTCATTGTTGCATATCGGTCTTGATAGGAATATAAATAACTAGTGTACATATACTGTATCAGCTATGATGTATGAAGGAGTACTCCCAGGAGTATGCAATGTCTTGGTCTTATCGGGGTTCTGCCGACTGTACATATACTGTATCAGCTATGATGTATGAAGGAGTACTCCCAGGAGTGTGCAATGTCTTGGTCTTATCGGGGTTCTGCCGACTGTACATATACTGTATCATCTATGATGTATGAAGGAGTACTCCCAGGAGTATGCAATGTCTTGGTCTTATCGGGGTTCTGCCGACTGTACATATACTGTATCAGCTATGATGTATGAAGGAGTACTCCCAGGAGTATGCAATGTCTTGGTCTTATCGGGGTTCTGCCGACTGTACATATACTGTATCAGCTATGATGTATGAAGGAGTACTCCCAGGAGTGTGCAATGTCTTGGTCTTATCGGGGTTCTGCCGACTGTACATATACTGTGTCAGCTATGATGTATGAAGGAGTACTCCCAGGAGTGTGCAATGTCTTGGTCTTATCGGGGTTCTGCCGACTGTACATATACTGTATCAGCTATGATGTATGAAGGAGTACTCCCAGGAGTATGCAATGTCTTGGTCTTATCGGGGTTCTGCCGACTGTACATATACTGTATCAGCTATGATGTATGAAGGAGTACTCCCAGGAGTATGCAATGTCTTGGTCTTATCGGGGTTCTGCCGACTGTACATATACTGTATCAGCTATGATGTCTGAAGGAGTACTCCCAGGAGTATGCAATGTCTTGGTCTTATCGGGGTTCTGCCGACTGTACATATACTGTATCAGCTATGATGTATGAAGGAGTACTCCCAGGAGTATGCAATGTCTTGGTCTTATCGGGGTTCTGCCGACTGTACATATACTGTATCAGCTATGATGTATGAAGGAGTACTCCCAGGAGTATGCAATGTCTTGGTCTTATCGGGGTTCTGCCGACTGTACATATACTGTATCAGCTATGATGTATGAAGGAGTACTCCCAGGAGTATGCAATGTCTTGGTCTTATCGGGGTTCTGCCGACTGTACATATACTGTGTCAGCTATGATGTATGAAGGAGTACTCCCAGGAGTATGCAATGTCTTGGTCTTATCGGGGTTCTGCCGACTGTACATATACTGTATCATCTATGATGTATGAAGGAGTACTCCCAGGAGTATGCAATGTCTTGGTCTTATCAGGGTTCTGCCGACTGTACATCAAATATAAACTCAGATCAATATTCCATTGGTTTTCTCAGGTTACAATGGCCTTTTTAAACCATAAGGTCATCTGGAGCCTCAGAGGTCTCACAACAAACATACTCCTGTGCATTGAACATATGTTTGTATTCCATAAATAAAGGAGTGTATTTGTATGTGTGTGTGTGTATACACTGTCTAAATTAGTCTTGACTATAGAACTTCCTGTAGTAAAACAAAGAAACAATAAGGAAGACAAATAAACCGCGAAAAACCACAAATAGCAAAGATACGACATTTCAGTCTTATTGCAATCATCTTTATTTTGTCATCTCACCTTGTATAAATGGGCTCAGTTTGCAGTTCGCTCTTCATAGAAGATGCTACATACTTCACTAAAATGTGAAAACAAAAAAAACTAAATCTGGGAGCACCAGCTTTATACAACAAGGTTCCAGACATCAGTGTTTAAACCCCTGGAATAATCATTACATTACTGAATAACCTGCGTAGACTAGAACAAAATATTTAACTGTCATTGAAGCATATTGTTATCCAAATGTGTGTGTAATGTAATACTACAAACTCCTCTTCGTGAGTAAGTGCTTACAGGAATAACTAATAGTCAACATATTTATTCTGAAAGAAAACATTGTTTTTCTAAATGCTGTGACCAAAGACAACATTAGAATGTGGAAGAATCTGCAGCCCAGAAAAGCCTGTATTTAAGAATGATTAATAATGTTGGATTAAGGTAAGAAACTAATCAGAATTATAAATTTAATTAAATACACTATTTTTTGTGGGATTAAATTAATAAGAATAATTTCAGTTAATAATTTCAGTTTCACTTTTGAAAAGGAAACATGCATGTTTGCTAAGTTAGTGATATTTGTAACACTTCTACTGTAAATGAACTTTAGTGATATTACTTTTGTAATTGGAACATGAAATTGCATTGAAGTAATAAATTCAAAAATGTCATATCTAACCAAAAGATAAAATATATGAAACAATCAAAATGAAATTAATTCATTTAAATTGCTTTGATAATAAAATGGCATTTTTTAATGCTATTTGTTTAAGGAAAAGATGATAAAAATGTATGTTTTATAACTGAAAGAAAAATACAGGGTAACCTGTACTAAAGTGCTTTAGTTATTCTTGATAGCACTATAAACAACAGCAATCTAAATCTAGACCTGTAAACATTTGTATAAAAAAAGTTCAGCCATGTAAAAATTGATTTTTTTTTCAGGATGTTTCAAATAATCAAAATGGATGCCAACATTACAGGACCTCTACAAAACATCAACATTTAACTGAAACACCTAAAGCAGAATCTTTACTGCACTAAAACAAAAACCTCTATTCAAACAAACACCAGCTTTGGCTTCTTCTCATTGGTAGAGGTCCTCGCCTGGTTAAGTGCTCAGCAGACAGTCTAAATACTGTACCTGCACACCTGGTTGGTGAGGAGCATCTGTCAATCAGCCGATGTGGTTCGGAGCGTGTGAGGTGAAGTGAGGCGGTACCCTCAGTGTGTTTCCCACAATTCCTTTTGATTGCCTTTTAAGACAGAGGTAAACCACCAGACACAGTCCAGTTAATTCCAGATATGGTCAGATGAAGACCACAGAGTAGCAGGGTCTATTCTCCAATCCCAGAGTGTCAGGTGTTACAGAACAGTTGGACCAGTCTAACCAGCATGATCCCAGTAGAGGGCGTAGCAGAACAGTCACAATATTCTAGTTCACCATTCCCAGGGTTCCACTCACACAGCATATCCTGTTTGAGGCAGTGTCGTCACTCTAACTTTTTAAAATTAAGTTGTATCAACGTTTGGTGTTACTGTGTTGGTCCCACAATGGATACAAAAAAAATAGTTGTTTTTTGTCTAGAAAACAATGACTTTCAAATCCAATGAGGTCAACTCAAAAACATGGTTGTGTTCAGAAGCAGTAACCTCTGACAGCCAGTCTGGTCCTCTCCGTAGTAATTTAACAGAACAACGTCTGGATGGTCCACTTTGCCTCAGCTGGCACATTATGTTCACACACACAGAGACAGAAAGAGAGAGAGAGAGAGGGGAAGAGAGAGGAAGAGAGACGACACAGATGGAGTCTACAGGATGGAGTGGATAAAGGTGGGAAATGAAGAATGGGAGCTTTGATGGTAGATTAGTGTCAGTCTGTTTCAGAGGGAGCTTAGACAGGAGCGAGGGATGGAAGAGGAGGAACGAGAGGAGAGAGTGGACAGAGAGAAAAGAGGAGGCCAAGAAGAGAAAGATTAGTGCCACCCCAGAAAAGACAGAGGTGATGTGTTGGAGTGTGTGTAGTTAGAGTGTGTAGTAGGAGTGTGTGTAGTGTTGAAGTCTACCCTATTGCAGTCATTTTAGTGTCTGAAATGAAGACTTGGCCTCCCTATGAGGTGTGGATAGTTTAAAGTAAGGACTGAGTGGGTGAGGCAGGCCATCTACAGTGGGCATGGTAGATACTCAGCAGGTCAGCTTGAATAGAGGGGTGCTAGATAGAGAGGAAGTTCAAGAGTGGGATGAGGAGGAGGAGAGAAAGAGGAACTGTCCTCATTGAACACACACCACTGTGAAGAGCTGGAGTACCTGAGAGAGAGCCAGAGAATTAGCAGTTCATCAATACCAAAGAACATTCTGTGCATGCGTAGCATACCACATGAACGCACACACACACACAAAGAGTGCAGTTGTATCTCACCTTGTTCCTGCTTGTTCTGCTTGGACCCTTTGGTTGCTAAGCGAGGGGAAGAAAGGGAGGGAGCAGGACATAAAAATAAAGTTCATTATTCAAGTAATTTTCAAATTTCCCAAAAACTCCAGCATTACTTGCCTGAAAGAAAAAAATAAACAGAAAAATGACTAGGGGAGGGTATTTACCATAACTCATAGCCAAATGCCATGAAAAATTACTACTGACTGCGCAACCCTAAAATATGTCCCCAATGCAAATTTTCTTAAAGGTTGAATGAAAAACAAGTGAAGAAAGTGAGTCAGGAGGAAGATAATGTCGAGGCAAGGAGAAAGGAGAGAGAGAAAGGAGAGAGAGAGATGAGGAATAAGAGCGAGATTAAGAATAAGAGAGAGAAAGATTAAGAATAAGAGAGAGAAAGATTAACAATAAGAGAGAAAGATTAAGAATAAGAGAGAGAAAGATTAAGAATAAGAGAGAAAGATTAACAATAAGAGAGAAAGATTAACAATAAGAGAGAAAGATTAACAATAAGAGAAAGATTAAGAATAAGAGAAAGATTAAGAATAAGAGAAAGATTAAGAATAAGAGAGTGATTAAGAATAAGAGAGATTAAGAATAAGAGAAAGATTAAGAATAAGAGAAAGATTAAGAATAAGAGAGTGATTAAGAATAAGAGAGAAAGGGAAAAGAGAGAAAGAAAGAAGGCAACAAAATTCAGAATGAGAGAGAGAAACAGAAGAGGACATAGGAGAGGAAATGAAAGGGTGGAGGTGGAACAGACCTGGGAGAAAAACAGAGAGAAAAGAAGGGAGGGAAGGAAAGATTGTAAGAAGGTCAGGCGGAGAGAGGGAGAGAAAGAGGGAGACGGAGGAGGGAGGGGTGTTTGTGTCTGGGTGTCTCTCAGCAGGGGGGCTGACTAAAAGGAAATAATTGAGAACTGGAGGGAGTTAGAGAGGGGTGGATGGGTGCTGGAGGGCAAAGCAAGGTGGAAAGGGGCAAGAGGGCGAGAGAGAGGGGCAAGAGAGAGGTGGGAGAGAATGCTACAATACCAGAAAGAGCAAAAAGAAGTAGAAAAGTAAGGCTGATAGTGAAGGGATAGAACAGGGGAAAGGTCTTGGAAGAAAATAGCAGAAAATGTGCAGGAGATCGTTGTACTGAAACTGTTATCCAGTTGACTGTTTTCCTGCAATGAATTGTGTACATCAGCAGAACCCTGATGTCTAAGACATGCTTTTCACAAGATGGCTCACTGATCGAATACTTAGCTTGGAGATCATTTTCTGTGTGTGTGTGTGTGTGTGTGTGTTATTAGGGCTTGACTAAGGTATCTATAGGTGTTATATTATGTTATGTCTATAGTGAGGGTTGTACTACAAGTCAAAGAGGCTTCCATGTTGATGAGGGAGGGGCTTAACAAACCTCTCATTCTGAAGAAATAACTATGGAAGAGATAACGAAGCATTAAATTACATGCTGTGGTCGGGTCTCTCACTGTGTGTGTGTGTGTGTGTGTAAGTCGCTCTGGATAAGAGCGTCTGCTAAATGACTTAAATGTAAATGTGTGTGTGTGTGTGTGTGTGTGTGTGTGTGTGTGTGTGTACTAACGTTAAGCAGAAGAAAATGTGAAAAAGGCATTTTGTGTCCAAAGCATCAAAACTATGAATGTTACAGAACACATCACTTCTGTTCCTTATTCTGTTTTGTAACATGAGTTAATAATTATAAAACAATAAGGTAAAAGTTGCAGGGTTCTATTAATCCAACCTTTCATGTCCACATTGAGTGGATAAAAACAGCTTAAATAAAGCAGAGGTTTTATCAGGTAATTCTCCAAATACAATCAACAGAACATACCAAACTATTTACATCAAAGGCAACAAACAAGTGCATACTCAAAGACTAAATTAATAAATTAAAGAGCATTAACTGATTTTGAAATGTACGCATTGACCTAATGCCTACATCAATAGCTGACTTTAAAATGACTGCATGATTATAACGGTTTAATAAACGTAATACTTTACCAAGCTATACTGCTGTTTCAAGAAGAACACTCAAAGTCTGCATAAACAATTAAATGTTGAATCGTCAATGCTAAAAAAAAATATATGTAAAATAATTGAAAAACGTAATATAATTTTTTGTTCACTGATAATGAATAGATCGTTCTACGAGATGAGTGCCTTTTAATCCCTTTGATATTTCAAGCAGAAATTCTGCACAAATATTGAATATTAAAAGCCGGATATATTAACTGAAGTGTCCATTAATATAGTCCACATAGAAAATTCAATAAATCAGATCTTTATATTAAAGCTGCAATATGGCACTTTTTGGGTGACTCAACCAAAGTCACATAGAAATGCGAGTTACAGATCTGTCACTCTCATTGAAAGCAAGTCTACAAAGTGGTAGATCTGTTCTAGGTTCTTATGTCACTTCTTTGAATCTTTAACTTTCTGTTTTGCTGCTTCAAACAGCTGAAAATACAATATTTTTGGTTATTGAATTAAAATTTTAGCAACCAGGAAATAGAGGAGCGATCACCTTTAACAAAGACTAAAGTACCAACATTCAGCATTTTAACGGGTCCCTCTGTGCATCCTCTGAATTCTAGGAAGATTTTAACCCACTTAATCCCAACATATCTCAATTTTCACCATCACTGTAAGACCCTAGTTATTTTGTTGCTTTAAGAAAGTCATTTAAGATTAATATTTAAGTGATTCATTTTAAGGTAAAAAAATAAATAAACCTGTCCCTCATTTTAAGGTCAATCCTGTTATGTGAACTGAACTTGTTTTAATATTATAATAAGATGCTGGTGAAACTATTCCTTTTTAAATAGAGATATTGAACATTAATAGTAAAATCCAGGTGTAAAAGCAGGTGAGCTGGTTCTACTCCTTCGGCCATTTTCTGGTGTTTTGTGGTGGAAAACTGAGCAGGTGGAGCACAACACATCAACCCTGTTACCCAGAGATATACAGGCAAGACACGTTTTCACAATTACATTCTTTTGTGAAGCTTACATTCAATTGCCCTTCCCTGTGGTACAGAACAAACTTACATTCAATTGCCCTTCTCTGTGGTACAGAACAAGCTTACATTCAATTGCCCTTCCCTGTGGTACAGAACAAGCTTACATTCAATTGCCCTTCTCTGTGGTACAGAACAAGCTTACATTCAATTGCCCTTCTCTGTGGTACAGAACAAGTTTACATTCAGTTGCCCTTCCCTGTGGTACAGAACAAGTTTACATTCAGTTGCCCTTCCCTGTGGTACAGAACAAGCTTACATTCAATTGCCCTTCTCTGTGGTACAGAACAAGCTTACATTCAGTTGCCCTTCCCTGTGGTACAGAACAAGCTTACATTCAATTGCCCTTCTCTGTGGTACAGAACAAGCTTACATTCAATTGCCCTTCTCTGTGGTACAGAACAAGCTTACATTCAGTTGCCCTTCCCTGTGGCACAGAACAAGCTTACATTCAGTTGCCCTTCCCTGTGGCACAGAACAAGCTTACATTCAATTGCCCTTCCCTGTGGTACAGAACAAGCTTACATTCAATTGCCCTTCTCTGTGGTACAGAACAAGCTTACATTCAATTGCCCTTCCCTGTGGTACAGAACAAGCTTACATTCAATTGCCCTTCTCTGTGGTACAGAACAAGCTTACATTCAGTTGCCCTTCTCTGTGGTACAGAACAAGCTTACATTCAGTTGCCCTTCCCTGTGGTACAGAACAAGCTTACATTCAATTGCCCTTCTCTGTGGTACAGAACAAGCTTACATTCAGTTGCCCTTCCCTGTGGTACAGAACAAGCTTACATTCAATTGCCCTTCCCTGTGGTACAGAACAAGCTTACATTCAATTGCCCTTCTCTGTGGTACAGAACAAGCTTACATTCAGTTGCCCTTCCCTGTGGTACAGAACAAGCTTACATTCAGTTGCCCTTCCCTGTGGCACAGAACAAGCTTACATTAAATTGCCCTTCCCTGTGGTACAGAACAAGCTTACATTCAATTGCCCTTCTCTGTGGTACAGAACAAGTTTACATTCAATTGCCCTTCCCTGTGGTACAGAACAAGCTTACATTCAATTGCCCTTCTCTGTGGTACAGAACAAGCTTACATTCAGTTGCCCTTCCCTGTGGTACAGAACAAGCTTACATTCAGTTGCCCTTCTCTGTGGTACAGAACAAGCTTACATTCAGTTGCCCTTCTCTGTGGTACAGAACAAGCTTACATTCAATTGCCCTTCTCTGTGGTACAGAACAAGCTTACATTCAGTTGCCCTTCTCTGTGGTACAGAACAAGCTTACATTCAATTGCCCTTCTCTGTGGTACAGAACAAGCTTACATTCAGTTGCCCTTCCCTGTGGTACAGAACAAGGAGGAGAAATAAAAAGCTTTTTTAACTATTCAAAATGCATCTAAATGGTGGAAATACCAAAGTTATTGTCTGTGTATTGCTGTTGTACATGATTAGGTAAATTTACCTGAATGACTACATGCGTGAATGACTACATGCGTGCTGTAGATAACTGTTCTGTATTGGTCACGGCCAGCTCTACCCCAAAATGGCTGCCATGGTCGCATGCATCTCAGGAAAGCACTGCAGAGAGAGACCCACTGTGTGAGTGAGAGTGGATGTGAGCATGCATGTGTGTCTCCAGACAGAGAACTGCAGAGAGACACCATTCCGTGACTCCACCTCTCCTTCCCCGCGCCGCCATTTTATAAACACAGTGACTAGAGGTAGGGAGCCATCTTCCTGGGCGGAAAACATTCCAAACCTGCTCGCCGAAAAATAGAAATCTAATCACGGTAGGAAGTTGGTCAAAGTTAGTCCTTCAGTGTTGTGCTGGAAGTCGGAGAGAGAGGTAGACGAGCGGTGTGTGTGTGAGCGGTGTGTGTATGAGCGAGTGTGTGTGTGTTCGGAAGGGTGGGCAGGGGGCACAAAGGTATTCAGAATAGAAAAAGAAAAAAAGTTGGAAAAAAGCGCAAAAGAAGTGAAAGACCAGAGAGGGGAACCTGAAATGACCGAGATGGACTGTTCACAGCAGGGGAGAGAGGGAGGGAGAAAAAGAGGAGTAGGAGAAAGAAAGGGAAAATCAATTAGAGAGAGTAGAAGGTCTATAATGGCTTCACACAGTGGGAAAGAGAGAGAAGGAAAGAGAATGAGAGAGGAGGGTGGGGAACAACAGCAGACTTCGTGTTTGGAGAAGTTGTCTTCATTGAAAGGTAAGTAGAGGAAGATAGCGGAAGATTGAGGGGGAAAGGAGGAAAGAAAGGCGGAGCAGCAGGGGGAGCTGTTTCAGCGTGACCCTACCCACTCTGGTGATGCGGATTTTGAAGGTTGCGTCTGATGCAACCCTGTTCTAGCACAGCAGAATTGGGGAAGGGGGCTTTTTGCCGTGACACCGCTCTACTGGAGTGGGTAGGGGACACTTTTCACCGGGACACTTCAGTAGTGTCAAATTTACTGTAGAGTCAAAGTTAGACTTTCTGTTCATTTACAATGTCATTCAGCAGTCTGCAGAACCAAGATATCCAAAGAGAATTGAATTCAATAAATAGACACCAACAGGGAGAGAGGAACATAGATAAAGTGACTAATTAATCCCAGCACAGACCTTAGGAGCTTCCTGTGTCACGTGCAACTGTGTCCTACCTGCCGTGCTCTCTTTACGGCTGTTTAAGTTCATTTCAGTTAGAGAAAAAGTTGGCCTGTGACACACGCACACAGGAGATTGCTGGTTAATTTGAGTGGATAAACACACACACAATGACACAGGAGAGAAGAGGATGCCACCACAGAGTGCTGGGTGACCTTGGTACAATGACAGTGTACCTGATGGACCCTCTGTCACCGCTCTGTCCTTCAGATCCCCGTGTGTGTGTTAGTGAGTGCTCATCCCCAACTAAAGGGAATCGCCACCTGAAAAGTACATTCAGAGCACGGTTTGTTGTTTGAAAAAGACAGGATAGCGAGACCGTTGCAGAGAGCGAGACAGTCGTAGAGAAAGAGATCGTCGTAGAGAAAGAGACCGTCGTAGAGAAAGAGACAGTCGTAGAGAAAGAGACAGTCGTAGAGACGGTCGTAGAGAAAGAGACCGTCGTAGAGACAGTCGTAGAGAAAGAGACCGTCGTAGAGACAGTCGTAGAGAAAGAAACCGTCGTAGAGACCGCCGTAGAGAAAGATACAGTCGTAGAGACCGTCGTAGAGAAAGACACAGTCGTAGAATCAGTCGTAAAAGACAGTCGTAGAGACAGAGACCGTCGTAGAGAAAGAGACTGTCGTAGAGAAAGAGACCGTCGTAGAGAAAGAGACAGTCGTAGAGACGGTCGTAGAGAAAGAGACAGTCGTAGAGAAAGAGACCGTCGTAGAGACAGTCGTAGAGAAAGAGACCGTCGTAGAGACAGTCGTAGAGAAAGAAACCGTCGTAGAGACAGTTCTAGAGAAAGAGACCGTCGTAGAGAAAGAGACCGTAGTAGAGAAAGAGACAGTCGTAGAGAAAGAGACAGTCGTAGAGAAAGAGACAGTTGTAGAGAAATAGACCGTCGTAGAGAAAGAGACCGTCGTAGAGACCGCCGTAGAGAAAGATACAGTCGTAGAGACCGTCGTAGAGAAAGACACAGTCGTAGAATCAGTCGTAAAAGACAGTCGTAGAGACAGAGACCGTCGTAGAGAAAGAGACTGTCGTAGAGAAAGAGACGGTCGTAGAGAAAGAGACAGTCGTAGAGACGGTCGTAGAGAAAGAGACAGTCGTAGAGAAAGAGACCGTCGTAGAGACAGTCGTAGAGAAAGAGACCGTCGTAGAGACAGTCGTAGAGAAAGAAATCGTCATAGAGACAGTTCTAGAGAAAGAGACTGTCGTAGAGAAAGAGACCGTCGTAGAGAAAGAGACTGTCGTAGAGAAAGAGACCGTCGTAGAGAAAGAGACCGTCGTAGAGAAAGAGACCGTCGTAGAGACGGTCGTAGAGAAAGAGACAGTTGTAGAGAAAGAGACCGTCGTAGAGAAAGAGACCGTCGTAGAGACAGTCGTAGAGAAAGAGACCGTCGTAGAGAAAGAGACCGTCATAGAGACAGTCGTAGAGAAAGAGACCGTCGTAGAGACAGTTGTAGAGAAAGAGACTGTCATAGAGAAAGAGACCGTCGTAGAGACCGCCGTAGAGAAAGAGACAGTCGTAGAGAAAGAGACAATCGTAGAGAAAGAGACAGTCGTAGAGAAAGAGACCGTTGTAGAGACAGTTGTAGAGAAAGAGACCGTCGTAGAGACAGTCGTAGAGAAAGAGACCGTCGTAGAGACAGTCATAGAGAAAGAGACCGTCGTAGAGAAAGAGACAGTCGTAGAGACAGAGACAGTCGTAGAGACAGCTGTAGAAACAGTCGTAGAGACAATCGTAGAGGTAGAGATAGAGACAGTCGTAGAGACAGCTGTAGAGACAGCTGTAGAGACAGTCGTAGAGACAGTCGTAGAGAAAGAGACAGTCGTAGAGAAAGAGACCGTTGTAGAGACAGTTGTAGAGAAAGAGACCGTCGTAGAGACAGTCGTAGAGAAAGAGACAGTCGTAGAGACAGTCGTAGAGACAGTCGTAGAGAAAGAGACAGCCGTAGAGAAAGAGAGAGACCGTCGTAGAGAAAGAGACCGTCGTAGAGACAGTAGTAGAGAAAGACAGTCGTAGAGACCGTCATAGAGAAAGAGACAGTCGTAGAGAAAGAGACCGTCGTAGAGAAAGAGACCGTCGTAGAGAAAGAGACCGTCGTAGAGAAAGAGACCGTCGTAGAGAAAGAGACCGTCGTAGAGAAAGAGACAGCCGTAGAGAAAGAGACAGCCGTAGAGAAAGAGACCGTCGTAGAGAAAGAGACAGCCGTAGAGAAAGAGAGAGACCGTCGTAGAGAAAGAGACCGTCGTAGAGACAGTAGTAGAGAAAGAGACAGTCGTAGAGACCGTCATAGAGAAAGAGACAGTCGTAGAGAAAGAGACATTCGTAGAGAAAGAGACAGCCGTAGAGAAAGAGACCGTCGTAGAGAAAGAGACCGTCGTAGAGAAAGAGACAGACGTAGAGATAGAGGTAGAGACAGTCATAGAGAAAGAGACAGTCGTAGAGAAAGAGACAGTCGTAGAGAAAGAGCCCGTCGTAGAGAAAGAGACAGAGACAGTCGTAGAGACAGTCATAGAGATAGAGGTAGAGATAGAGACAGCTGTAGAGACAGTCGTAGAGACAATCGAAGAGGTAGAAATAGCCGTAGAGACAGTCGTAGAGACAATCGAAGAGGTAGAGATAGCCGTAGAGACAGTCGTAGAGAAGGTCCTAGAGATAGAGACCGTCGTAGAGACAGTCGTAGAGACAGTCGTAGAGACAGTCGTAGAGAAAGATACCGTCGTAGAGACAGTCGTAGAGAAAGATACCGTCGTAGAGACAGTCGTAGAGAAAGAGACCATCGGAGAGACAGTCGTAGAGAAAGATACCATTTACATTTACATTTAAGTCATTTAGCAGACGCTCTTATCCAGAGCGACTTACAAATTGGTGAATTCACCTTCTGACATCCAGTGGAACAGCCACTTTACAATAGTGCATCTAAATCATTAAGGGGGGGGTGGTGAGAAGGATTACTTATCCTATCCTAGGTATTCCTTGAAGAGGTGGGGTTTCAGGTGTCTCCGGAAGGTGGTGATTGACTCCGCTGTCCTGGCGTCGTGAGGGAGTTTGTTCCACCATTGGGGGGCCAGAGCAGCGAACAGTTTTGACTGGGCTGAGTGGGAACTGTACTTCCTCAATGGTAGGGAGGCGAGCAGGCCAGAGGTGGATGAACGCAGTGCCCTTGCTTGGGTGTAGGGCCTGATCAGAGCCTGGAGGTACTGCGGCGCCGTTCCCCTCACAGCTCCGTAGGCAAGCACCATGGTCGTAGAGACAGTTGTAGAGAAAGAGACCATCGTAGAGACAGTCGTAGAGAAAGAGACAGTCGTAGAAAAAGAGACCGTCGTAGAGAAAGAGACAGTCATAGAGATAGAGACAGTCGTAGAGACAGCTGTAGAAACAGTCGTAGAGACAATCGTAGAGATAGAGGTAGAGATAGACAGTCGTAGAGATAGAGGTAGAGACAGCCATAGAGATAGTCGTAGAGACAGAGACCGCCATAGAGACAGAGACCGTCGTAGAGACAGAGACCGTCGTAGAGAAAGAGACCGTCGTAGAGAAAGAGACCGTCGTAGAGAAAGAGACCGTCGTAGAGAAAGAGACCGTCATAGAGAAAGAGACTGTCGTAGAGAAAGAGACCGTCGTAGAGAAAGAGACCGTCGTAGAGAAAGAGACCGTCGTAGAGAAAGAGACCTTCGTAGAGAAAGAGACCTTCGTAGAGAAAGAGACCATCGTAGAGAAAGAGACCGTCGTAGAGAAAGAGACCGTCGTAGAGAAAGAGACAGTCGTAGAGAAAGAGACAGACAGTCGTAGAGACAGAGGTAGAGATAGAGACAGTCGTAGAGACAGCTGTAGAGACAGTCGTAGAGATAGAGGTAGAGATAGAGACAGTTGTAGAGACAGTCGTAGAGACAGCTGTAGAGACAGCCATAGAGATAGAGATAGCCGTAGAGACAGTCGTAGAGACAGTCGTAGAGAAAGAGACAGTCGTAGAGAAAGAGACAGCCGTAGAGACAGTAGTAGAGAAAGAGACAGTCGTAGAGACCGTCGTAGAGAAAGAGACAGTCGTAGAGACCGTCATAGAGAAAGAGACAGTCGTAGAGAAAGAGACCTTCGTAGAGAAAGAGACAGCCATAGAGAAAGAGACCGTCGTAGAGAAAGAGAACGTCGTAGACAAAGAGACCTTCGTAGAGAAAGAGACAGCCGTAGAGAAAGAGATCGTCGTAGAGAAAGAGACCGTCGTAGAGAAAGAGACAGACGTAGAGATAGAGGTAGAGACAGTCATAGAGAAAGAGACAGTCGTAGAGAAAGAGCCCGTCGTAGAGAAAGAGACAGAGACAGTCGTAGAGACAGTCATAGAGATAGAGGTAGAGATAGAGACAGCTGTAGAGACAGTCGTAGAGACAATCGAAGAGGTAGAGATAGCCGTAGAGACAGTCATAGAGAAGGTCCTAGAGATAGAGACCGTCGTAGAGACAGTCGTAGAGACAGTCGTAGAGAAAGATACCGTCGTAGAGACAGTCGTAGAGAAAGAGACCGTCGTAGAGACAGTCGTAGAGAAAGATACCGTCGTAGAGACAGTCGTAGAGAAAGAGACAGTCGTAGAGACCGTCGTAGAGAAAGAGACCGTCGTAGAGAAAGAGACCGTCGTAGAGAAAGAGACAGTCATAGAGATAGAGACAGTCGTAGAGACAGCTGTAGAAACAGTCGTAGAGACAATCGTAGAGATAGAGACAGTCGTAGAGACAACTGTAGAGACAGTCGTAGAGATAGAGGTAGAGAGAGAGACAGTTGTAGAGACAGTTGTAGAGACAGCCGTAGAGATAGTCGTAGAGACAGCCGTAGAGAAAGAGACAGAGACCGCCGTAGAGACAGAGACCGTCGTAGAGAAAGAGACCGTCGTAGAGAAAGAGACCGTCGTAGAGAAAGAGACCGTCGTAGAGAAAGAGACCGTCGTAGAGAAAGAGACCGTCGTAGAGAAAGAGACCGTCGTAGAGAAAGAGACCGTCGTAGAGAAAGAGACAGTCGTAGAGAAAGAGACAGACAGTCGTAGAGACAGAGGTAGAGATAGAGACAGTCGTAGAGACAGTCGTAGAGACAGCTGTAGAGACAGTCGTAGAGATAGAGGTAGAGATAGAGACAGTCGTAGAGATAGAGGTAGAGATAGAGACAGTCGTAGAGATAGAGGTAGAGATAGAGACAGTTGTAGAGACAGTCGTAGAGACAGCTGTAGAGATAGCCATTGAGATAGCCGTAGAGACAGTCGTAGAGGTAGAGACAGTCGTAGAGACAGTCGTAGAGACAGTCGTAGAGACAGTCGTAGAGACAGTCGTAGAGACAGTCGTAGAGACAGTCGTAGAGACAGTCGTAGAGAAAGAGACAGCCGTAGAGAAAGAGACAGAGACCGTCGTAGAGAAAGAGACCGTTGTAGAGACAGTCGTAGAGAAAGAGACAGTCGTAGAGACCGTCGTAGAGAAAGAGACCTTCGTAGAGAAAGAGACAGCCGTAGAGAAAGAGACCGTCGTAGAGAAAGAGACCGTCGTAGAGAAAGAGACAGTCGTAGAGAAAGAGACCGTCGTAGAAAAGAGACAGAGACAGTCGTAGAGACAGTCATAGAGATAGAGATAGAGACAGCTGTAGAGACAGTCGTAGAGACAATCGAAGAGGTAGAGATAGCCGTAGAGAAAGTCGTAGAGACAGTCGTAGAGAGAGACAGTCAGAGATAGAGGTAGAGATAGTTGTAGAGAAAGAGACGTTCGTAGAGGCAGCTGTAGAGACAATCGTAGAGATAGAGGTAGAGACAGTCGTAGAGATAGAGACAGTCGTAGAGACCGTCGTAATGTAAATGTAGAGACAGTCATAGAGAAAGAGACAGCCGTAGAGAAAGGGACAAGAGACCGTCGTAGAGAAAGAGACAGACCGTCGTAGAGATAGAGACAGTCGTAGAGATAGAGACAGTCGTAGAGATAGAGACAGTCGTAGAGATAGAGACAGTCGTAGAGATAGAGACAGTCGTAGAGATAGAGACAGTCGTAGAGATAGAGACAGTCGTAGAGATAGAGACAGTCGTAGAGATAGAGACAGTCGTAGAGATAGAGGTAGAGATAGAGACAGTCGTAGAGATAGAGGTAGAGATAGAGACAGTCGTAGAGATAGAGGTAGAGATAGAGACAGTCGTAGAGGTAGAGATAGAGACAGTCGTAGAGATAGAGACAGTCGTAGAGATAGAGACCGTCGTAGAGATAGAGACCGTCGTAGAGATAGAGACCGTCGTAGAGATAGAGGTAGAGATAGACAGCTGTAGAGACAGTCGTAGAGATAGAGGTAGAGATAGACAGCTGTAGAGACAGTCGTAGAGATAGCCGTAGAGACAGTCGTAGAGATAGAGACAGCCGTAGAGAAAGAGACAGAGACAGCCGTAGAGAAAGAGACAGAGACCGTCGTAGAGAAAGAGACCGTCGTAGAGAAAGAGACCGTCGTAGAGAAAGAGACCGTCGTAGAGAAAGAGACCGTCGTAGAGAAAGAGACCGTCGTAGAGAAAGAGACAGACAGTCGTAGAGACAGTCGTAGAGAAAGAACAGAGACAGTCGTAGAGACAGTCGTAGAGACAGTCGTGGAGACAGTCGTGGAGACAGTCGTGGAGACAGTCGTGGAGACAGTCGTGGAGACAGTCGTAGAGATAGAGACAATCGTAGAGATGGAGACAATCGTAGAGATAGAGGTAGAGAGAGACAGTCGTAGAGTTAGAGGTAGAGAGAGACAGTCGTAGAGATAGAGAGAGACAGTCGTAGAGATAGAGAGACAGTCATAGAGATAGAGGTAGAGATAGAGGTAGAGAGAGACTGTCTCTACCTCTATCTCTACGACTGTCTCTCTCTACCTCTATCTCTACCTCTATCTCTACGACTGTCTCTCTCTACCTCTATCTCTACCTCTATCTCTATCTCTACGACTGTCTCTCTATCTCTACGACTGTCTCTACCTCTACGACTATCGTAGAGACAGTCGTAGAGATAGAGACAATCGTAGAGGTAGAGACCGTCGTAGAGATAGATTATGTCGTAGAGAAAGAGACCGAGACAGTCGTAGAGAAAGAGAAAGTCGTAGAGACAGTCATAGAGACAGTCATAGAGACAGAGGTAGAGACAGAGGTAGAGCTAGTCGTAGAGACAGTCAGAGGTAGTTGTAGAGAAAGAGACCGTCGTAGAGAAAGAGATCGAGACAGTCGTAGAGACAGTCATAGAGATAGAGGTAGAGACAGAGGTAGTAGAGATAGTCGTAGAGTCAGTCATAAGAGGTAGTTGTAGAGAAAGAGACAGTCGTAGGGACAGCTGTAGAGACAATCGTAGAGAGACAGTCGTAGAGACAGCTAGAGAGACAGTCGTAGAGATAGAGACAGTCGTAGAGATAGAGACAGTCGTAGAGAGAGAGTTGAAAGCATCCAGAGGGAGACTGTGGCTAACGGACGGGAACGGCCATCGCTGGGTCCTCACACACACTGTATGTGCCACGCTGGCTTGTCAGATAAAAGGGAATCTCTACAGCAAGGAACCAGAGAGAGTGAGGCGTTGCCGCAGGGAGCACAACAACAGCTGAACTAAACAACCACTAATATATATATATATATATAACAGAGACAGAGAGAGAGAGAGAGAGAGAAGCAAGATTTGTGACCTGTTGCCACGAGAAAAGGACAACCAGTGAAGAACAAACACCATTGTAAATACAACCCATATTTATGCTTATTTATTTTATCTTGTGTCCTTTAACCATTTGTACATTGTTAAAACACTGTATATATATATAATATGACATTTGTAATATCTTAATTGTTCTGAAACTTCTCTATGTGTAATGTTTACTGTTCATTTTTATTGTTTATTTCACTTTATATATTCACTTTATATATTATCTACCTCACTTGCTTTGGCAATGTTAACACGTTTCCCATGCCAATAAAGCCCTTGAATTGAATTGAGAGAGAGGCAGTGAGAGAGAGAGGCAGACAGAGAGAGAGAGGCAGAGAGAGAGAGAGAGAGGCAGAGAGAGAGAGAGAGAGGCAGAGAGAGAGAGAGAGAGGCAGAGAGAGAGAGAGAGAGAGAGGCAGAGAGAGAGAGAGAGAGAGAGAGGCAGAGAGAGAGAGAGAGAGGCAGAGAGAGAGAGAGAGAGAGAGAGAGAGGCAGAGAGAGAGAGAGAGAGGCAGAGAGAGAGAGAGGCAGAGAGAGAGAGGCAGAGAGAGAGAGGCAGAGAGAGAGAGGCAGAGAGAGAGAGGCAGAGAGACACAGACAGAGACACAGACACAGACAGAGACACAGACTCACAGTTGAAATAAAGCATCCTGAGCACCCAGAGACAGGCTGTGGCTAAAGGACAGGAGCTAGAGAGACAGTCGTAGAGATAGAGACAGTCGTAGAGATAGAGACAGTCGTAGAGATAGAGACAGTCGTAGAGATAGAGACAGTCGTAGAGATAGAGACAGTCGTAGAGATAGAGACAGTCGTAGAGATAGAGACAGTCGTAGAGATAGAGACAGTCATAGAGATAGAGACAGTCGTAGAGATAGAGACAGTCGTAGAGATAGAGACAGTCGTAGAGAGAGAGTTGAAAGCATCCAGAGGGAGACTGTGGCTAACGGACGGGAACGGCCATCGCTGGGTCCTCACACACACTGTATGTGCCACACTACCTGTTAGATAAAAGGGAACCTCTCCAGGAAGGAGCCAGAGAGAGAGTGAGGCGTTGCTGCAGGGAGCACAACCACAGCTGCACCACTAATGGACAGAGAGACAGAGAGAAACTTTTTCATCTCTCCTCTCATCCATCTCAGTCTCATCCTGCTCTCTCCTAGTGTATCCTCATCCCAACACATTTACAGAACAGCCCTTGCATGACAGAGAAGAGAGGGAGAACAAAATAAAAGAGGGAGACTTGGTAAATAAATGGCCAGAGAGGAGATGGAGAGATACAGAGGAGAAATAGAAAAGACAAAGTAAATGTTGGAGGGATGGAGGGAGCAGAGTCAGATAGGTAGAGGGGGAGAGAGGGTGGGAAACATGGGGATGGAAGGAGAGAGAGAGGGTGGGAAACATGGGGATGGAAGGAGAGAGAGAGGGTGGGAAACATGGGGATGGAAGGAGAGAGAGGGCGGGAAACATGGGGATGGAAGGAGAGAGAGAGGGCGGGAAACATGGGGATGGAAGGAGAGAGAGAGGGCGGGAAACATGGGGATGGAAGGAGAGAGAGAGGGCGGGAAACATGGGGATGGAAGGAGAGAGAGGGTGGGAAACATGGGGATGGAAGGAGAGAGAGGGCTGGAAACATGGGGATGGAAGGAGAGAGAGGGCTGGAAACATGGGGATGGAAGAGGTGAGAGAGGGCTGGAAACATGGGGATGGAAGGAGAGAGAGAGGGCGGGAAACACGGGGATGGAAGGAGAGAGAGGGCTGGAAACATGGGGATGGAAGGAGGGAGAGAGAGGGTGGGAAACATGGGGATGGAAGGAGGATGGAAGGAGAGAGAGGGCTGGAAACATGGGGATGGAAGGAGAGAGAGGGCTGGAAACATGGGGATGGAAGGAGAGAGAGGGCTGGAAACATGGGGATGGAAGAGGTGAGAGAGGGCTGGAAACATGGGGATGGAAGGAGAGAGAGAGGGCGGGAAACACGGGGATGGAAGGAGAGAGAGGGCTGGAAACATGGGGATGGAAGGAGGGAGAGAGAGGGTGGGAAACATGGGGATGGAAGGAGGATGGAAGGAGAGAGAGGGCTGGAAACATGGGGATGGAAGGATGGGGATGGAAGGGGGGAAACATGGGGATGGAAGGAGGATGGAAGGAGAGAGAGGGCTGGAAACATGGGGATGGAAGGAGAGAGAGAGGGCTGGAAACATGGGGATGGAAGGAGAGAGAGAGGGCGGGAAACATTGGGATGGAAGGAGAGAGAGGGGGCGGGAAACATGGGGATGGAAGGAGAGAGAGAGGGCGGGAAACATTGGGATGGAAGGAGAGAGAGAGGGTGGGAAACATGGGGATGGAAGGAGAGAGAGAGGATGGGAAACATGGGGATGGAAGGAGAGAGAGAGGATGGGAAACATGGGGATGGAAGGAGAGAGAGAGGATGGGAAACATGGGGATGGAAGGAGAGAGAGAGGATGGGAAACATGGGGATGGAAGGAGAGAGAGAGGGTGGGAAACATGGGGATGGAAGGAGAGAGAGAGGATGGGAAACATGGGGATGGAAGGAGAGAGAGAGGGTGGGAAACATGGGGATGGAAGGAGAGAGAGAGGGTGGGAAACATGGGGATGGAAGGAGAGAGAGAGGATGGGAAACATGGGGATGGAAGGAGAGAGAGAGGATGGGAAACATGGGGATGGAAGGAGAGAGAGAGGGTGGGAAACATGGGGATGGAAGGAGAGAGAGAGGATGGGAAACATGGGGATGGAAGGAGAGAGAGAGGGTGGGAAACATGGGGATGGAATGAGGGAGAGAGGGTGGGAAACATGGGGATGGAAGGAGAGAGAGGGCTGGAAACATGGGGATGGAAGGAGAGAGAGAGGGCGGGAAACATGGGGATGGAAGGAGAGAGAGAGGGCGGGAAACATGGGGATGGAAGGAGAGAGAGGGCGGGAAACATGGGGATGGAAGGAGAGAGAGAGGGCGGGAAACATGGGGATGGAAGGAGAGAGAGGGCGGGAAACATGGGGATGGAAGGAGAGAGAGGGCGGGAAACATGGGGATGGAAGGAGAGAGAGAGGGCTGGAAACATGGGGATGGAAGGAGAGAGAGAGGGCTGGAAACATGGGGATGGAAGGAGAGAGAGGGTGGGAAACATGGGGATGGAAGGAGAGAGAGGGCTGGAAACATGGGGATGGAAGGAGAGAGAGGGCTGGAAACATGGGGATGGAAGAGGTGAGAGAGGGCTGGAAACATGGGGATGGAAGGAGAGAGAGAGGGCTGGAAACATGGGGATGGAAGGAGAGAGAGAGGGTGGGAAACATGGGGATGGAAGGAGAGAGAGAGGGCGGGAAACATGGGGATGGAAGGAGAGAGAGGGCTGGAAACATTGGGATGGAAGGAGAGAGAGAGGGTGGGAAACATGGGGATGGAAGGAGAGAGAGGGTGGGAAACATGGGGATGGAAGGAGGATGGAAGGAGAGAGAGGGCTGGAAACATGGGTATGGAAGGAGGGAGAGAGAGGGCTGGAAACATGGGGATGGAAGGAGAGAGAGAGGGCTGGAAACATGGGGATGGAAGGAGAGAGAGAGGGCTGGAAACATGGGGATGGAAGGAGAGAGAGAGGGCTGGAAACATGGGGATGGAAGGAGAGAGAGAGGGCTGGAAACATGGGGATGGAAGGAGAGAGAGAGGGCGGGAAACATTGGGATGGAAGGAGAGAGAGAGGGCGGGAAACATGGGGATGGAAGGAGAGAGAGAGGGCGGGAAACATGGGGATGGAAGGAGAGAGAGAGGGCGGGAAACATTGGGATGGAAGGAGAGAGAGAGGGTGGGAAACATGGGGATGGAAGGAGAGAGAGAGGATGGGAAACATGGGGATGGAAGGAGAGAGAGAGGGTGGGAAACATGGGGATGGAAGGAGAGAGAGAGGATGGGAAACATGGGGATGGAAGGAGAGAGAGAGGGTGGGAAACATGGGGATGGAAGGAGAGAGAGAGGGTGGGAAACATGGGGATGGAAGGAGAGAGAGGGTGGGAAACATGGGGATGGAATGAGGGAGAGAGGGTGGGAAACATGGGGATGGAAGGAGAGAGAGGGCTGGAAACATGGGGATGGAAGGAGAGAGAGAGGGTGGGAAACATGGGGATGGAAGGAGAGAGAGGGTGGGAAACATGGGGATGGAAGGAGGATGGAAGGAGAGAGAGGGCTGGAAACATGGGGATGGAAGGAGGGAGAGAGAGGGTGGGAAACATGGGGATGGAAGGAGGATGGAAGGAGAGAGAGGGCTGGAAACATGGGGATGGAAGGAGGGAGAGAGGGTGGGAAACATGGGGATGGAAGGAGGATGGAAGGAGAGAGAGGGCTGGAAACATGGGGATGGAAGGAGAAAGAGAGGGTGGGAAACATGGGGATGGAAGGAGAGAGAGAGGGCGGGAAACATTGGGATGGAAGGAGAGAGAGAGGGCGGGAAACATGGGGATGGAAGGAGAGAGAGAGGGCGGGAAACATTGGGATGGAAGGAGAGAGAGAGGGTGGGAAACATGGGGATGGAAGAGGTGAGAGAGGGCTGGAAACATAGGGATGGAAGGAGGGAGATAGAGGGTGGGAAACATGGGGATGGAAGGAGGATGGAAGGAGAGAGAGGGCTGGAAACATGGGGATGGAAGGAGGGAGAGAGAGGGTGGGAAACATGGGGATGGAAGGAGAGAGAGAGGGTGGGAAACATGGGGATGGAAGAGGTGAGAGAGGGCTGGAAACATGGGGATGGAAGGAGGGAGAGAGAGGGTGGGAAACATGGGGATGGAAGGAGGATGGAAGGAGAGAGAGGGCTGGAAACATGGGGATGGAAGGAGGGAGAGAGAGGGTGGGAAACATGGGGATGGAAGGAGGATGGAAGGAGAGAGAGGGCTGGAAACATGGGGATGGAAGGAGGGAGAGAGAGGGTGGGAAACATGGGGATGGAAGGAGAGAGAGAGGGCTGGAAACATGGGGATGGAAGGAGGGAGAGAGAGGGTGGGAAACATGGGGATGGAAGGAGGATGGAAGGAGAGAGAGGGCTGGAAACATGGGGATGGAAGGAGGGAGAGAGAGGGTGGGAAACATGGGGATGGAAGGAGGATGGAAGGAGAGAGAGGGCTGGAAACATGGGGATGGAAGGAGAAAGAGAGGGTGGGAAACATGGGGATGGAAGGAGAGAGAGAGGGCAGGAAACATTGGGATGGAAGGAGAGAGAGAGGGCGGGAAACATTGGGATGGAAGGAGAGAGAGAGGGCGGGAAACATGGGGATGGAAGGAGAGAGAGAGGGCGGGAAACATTGGGATGGAAGGAGAGAGAGAGGGTGGGAAACATGGGGATGGAAGGAGAGAGAGAGGATGGGAAACATGGGGATGGAAGGAGAGAGAGAGGGTGGGAAACATGGGGATGGAAGGAGAGAGAGAGGATGGGAAACATGGGGATGGAAGGAGAGAGAGAGAGTGGGAAACATGGGGATGGAATGAGGGAGAGAGGGTGGGAAACATGGGGATGGAAGGAGAGAGAGAGGGTGGGAAACATGGGGATGGAATGAGGGAGAGAGGGTGGGAAACATGGGGATGGAAGGAGAAAGAGAGGGTGGGAAACATGGGGATGGAAGGAGAAAGAGAGGGTGGGAAACATGGGGATGGAAGGAGAGAGAGAGAAAGACATGGTAGTGGATGAAGCCTAGATTAGTTTTGCTCCAGTCGACAGATCATAAACGGAGGGAGGGGGAACGAGGAGAAGAGACAGGGAGAGGGGGAGATTAGTGCCACTTCAGGAATGACAGAAGACTAAAAAGAGGGAGGGAGGAAAAAGACAGAAGAGGGCTCTTGAAATGTAGTCCGGATTAGCTTCACTCGGAGAACAGGATGAGAGAACAGAGAGGAAGAGAGAGAATGAACGAGAAAAAGAAAGAGAGGAACAGAGACTGAAAATAATGTCCATTTGGGTAAATATCCTGTACAGTATAAGAAAAACGTAGTATATTTTCAGTCAGTGTGAAAAACATCAGCAATGGAAGGAAACAGTCAGAAGGTCAACACTACTGCTGCTGTTCCCCACAGAAACACTATCAGTGTTGTTAATGAACAACCACGGGATCATTACAACTTCACACATCAAACGTTGATTCTAGTTATTTGGACAGATGAAATGATCCCCTCTCTCTCTTTGGAATAGAGTAAGTGTTTAAGAAGAGAGAATATATAGAGCATTATACATCTCCTGGTTATGGGCTGATGATAAACACTATGAAGAGAAGACACACCCAGGCACGCCCCACACACACACCTAACTAATGATATCCCTGCCTGTAGCGTGGAGACGAGGCTGGGACATTTATTTAGCCCTCCTGCCCAGTCCACTGGGATGTGATGGGAATTGGGACAGACGTCTCACACACACACACACACACACACACACACACACACACACACACACACACACACGTCTCTTCAACTGTAGAGTGTAGAGGCATTCCCACAGTGACTGGGCAACATTCCCGACCGGAATAGGAACAGGCAGCTCAGTGGACCGGAAGACTAACATTACTGTAGGAAGGGCCTGGGTTAGAACAACTCTGGGAATTCACACCAGAGACACGGAGGCAGAGTAAAGAAAAGAGATAGAGAATGAGAAAGTGTGTGTGAGAGAGAGGAAAGAGAAGGAGCAAGAGAGCTTGCTGTTGAACTGATGACAAATGTATACTAAAAGGTCTGTTCTTTTGACGCACGCGCACACACACACACACACACACACACACACACACACACACACACACGATGATGCTAGAGAAGCCGTCACCAACCTTTGAGTCAGAATCACTCTGCCTTCCGAGATCTACTACTCTGTTTATCAACATGACTTAAAATATAAGCCTTTGAAACATTAACCAATTAAAAACAGTACTGTAGTAGTGAGGTTTGTGCAGTAAGCTAGAGGCCCAATACATTATCACCACATACTGGCTTTGATTGAATTGCCCTGCCAATGCATTGTTGTTAGGGACATTTAAAAAAAAATATTAAAACATTTGAGGCTATATGATCACACCGGTAACAGATCTGTTGTTGTGTTACTTGTATGCTCACTCAGCTGTGCCTCGCTTTTTATTTTACTGGGCTGATCTTATTTTACTGGGGTCAGTCTCAGCAGAGGGAGAGAGCAGCAGACTGAGGGTCAGTCTCAGCGGAAGGAGAGAGCAGCAGACTGAGCATCAGTCTCAGCAGAGGGAGAGAGCAGCAGACTGAGCGTCAGTCTCAGCGGAAGGAGAGAGCAGCAGACTGAGCGTCAGTCTCAGCGGAGGGAGAGAGCAGCAGACTGAGCATCAGTCTCAGCAGAGGGAGAGAGCAGCAGACTGAGCGTCAGTCTCAGCGGAAGGAGAGAGCAGCAGACTGGGGTCAGTCTCAGCAGAGGGAGAGAGCAGCAGACTGAGCGTCAGTCTCAGCAGAGGGAGAGAGCAGCAGACTGAGCGTCAGTCTCAGCAGAGGGAGAGAGCAGCAGACTGAGCGTCAGTCTCAGCGGAGGGAGAGAGCAGCAGACTGAGCATCAGTCTCAGCAGAGGGAGAGAGCAGCAGACTGAGCGTCAGTCTCAGCGGAAGGAGAGAGCAGCAGACTGGGGTCAGTCTCAGCAGAGGAGAGAGCAGCAGACTGAGCGTCAGTCTCAGCAGAGGGAGAGAGCAGCAGACTGAGCGTCAGTCTCAGCAGAGGGAGAGAGCAGCAGACTGAGGGTCAGTCCCAGCGGAGGGAGAGAGCAGCAGACTGAGGGTCAGTCTCAGCGGAGGGAGAGAGCAGCAGACTGAGGGTCAGTCCCAGCGGAGGGAGAGAGCAGCAGACTGAGGGTCAGTCTCAGCGGAGGGAGAGAGCAGCAGACTGAGGGTCAGTCCCAGCGGAGGGAGAGAGCAGCAGACTGAGGGTCAGTCTCAGCGGAGGGAGAGAGCAGCAGACTGAGGGTCAGTCCCAGCGGAGGGAGAGAGCAGCAGACTGAGGGTCAGTCCCAGCGGAGGGAGAGAGCAGCAGACTGAGGGTCAGTCTCAGCGGAGGGAGAGAGCAGCAGACTGAGGGTCAGTCCCAGCGGAGGGAGAGAGCAGCAGACTGAGGGTCAGTCTCAGCAGAGGGAGAGAGCAGCAGACTGAGGGTCAGTCTCAGCGGAGGGAGAGAGCAGCAGACTGAGGGTCAGTCCCAGCGGAGGGAGAGAGCAGCAGACTGAGCGTCAGTCTCAGCAGAGGGAGAGAGCAGCAGACTGAGGGTCAGTCCCAGCGGAGGGAGAGAGCAGCGGACTGAGGGTCAGTCCCAGCGGAGGGAGAGAGCAGCAGACTGAGGGTCAGTCTCAGCAGAGGGAGAGAGCAGCAGACTGAGGGTCAGTCTCAGCGGAGGGAGAGAGCAGCAGACTGAGGGTCAGTCTCAGCGGAGGGAGAGAGCAGCAGACTGAGGGTCAGTCTCAGCGGAGGGAGAGAGCAGCAGACTGAGGGTCAGTCTCAGCGGAGGGAGAGAGCAGCAGACTGAGGGTCAGTCTCAGCGGAGGGAGAGAGCAGCAGACTGAGGGTCAGTCCCAGCGGAGGGAGAGAGCAGCAGACTGAGGGTCCGTCTCAGCGGAGGGAGAGAGCAGCAGACTGAGCGTCAGTCTCAGCGGAGGGAGAGAGCAGCAGACTGAGGGTCAGTCTCAGCGGAGGGAGAGAGCAGCACACTGAGGGTCAGTCTCAGCGGCGGGAGAGAGCAGCAGACTGAGGGTCAGTCTCAGCGGAGGGAGAGAGCAGCAGACTGAGGGTCAGTCTCAGCGGAGGGAGAGAGCAGCAGACTGAGGGTCCACCTCTCAACATCCCTCCACTCTCCCCTTCCTCCACTGACACGGACCAAAAAGGGACACCTTCTTCCAGCTGTTGGAGAAACTCAAGTCGCACCGCATTATTTCCACCTCATCCACAAATTCATGTTGTTACTCCTATGAACAGAGAAAGTGAAATATTCCTTGATATTAAAAAAGACCCAAGCCACTAATAACAACAAGCCTGTAGATACACTTTCCTACTCATTCATTACTGATGCACTGCTTGTTGCAGAGCTAAGTGGAAATAGGAAGAAAGTGCATTTTATGGCTTAAAAAAGTGTTGAATACAAAGTGTTGAATACAAAGTGTTGACAGGGCTGAGTAAGAACTTAAACATGGAGTCACTCATAAAAACAGCAGCTCTTTGCTTGTATTCGTTGACAGTTTCTCTCTAGTCATGGTTTTAAATGTTCTGATATCTTTGCTGTATTCGTTGACAGTTTCTCTCTAGTCATGGTTTTAAATGTTCTGATATCTTTGCTTGTATTCGTTGACAGTTTCTCTCTAGTCATGGTTTTAAATGTTCTGATATCTTTGCTGTATTCGTTGACAGTTTCTCTCTAGTCATGGTTTTAAATGTTCTGATATCTTTGCTGTATGCGTTGACAGTCTCTCTTTGCTGTATGCGTTGACAGTCTCTCTCTAGTCATGGTTTGAAACGTTTTGAAATCTCACAGTATTACATTTTATTGTAGCTTTCTTTATGCTGCTACGTTACTGCAGACACGGTTATCTTAGCTATCCGATTGGCCAGCGGTGGCATAGTTCACTTGATTTCCTATCCAGGCCCACCGGGAAGGCAGTGTTTGTATGAAATGGTAACAGTTTCCCTACCCGGCCGGCGCGCAGGGCAACACAAGGCTTTATCGTTGGCTTTTTTACACAAATGTTTGGCGATTGACTAGAAATACCTTGGAGATGGACAAGTCGATCGATCAGTTGGTCAGAATACTGCTGTGACAAAAAGGGGAGGGGTCAGAATACTGCTGTGACAAAAAGGGGAGGGGTCAGAATACTGCTGTGACAAAAAGGGGAGGGGTCAGAATACTGCTGTGACAAAAAGGGGAGGGGTCAGAATACTGCTGTGACAAAAAGGGGAGGGGTCAGAATACTGCTGTGATAAAAAGGAGTCAACAGGAGTGATGAAGTTAGGACCTGAGGAAGAGGGACAATTACAGAGCTATACAGAGAATCAAATGAAATGTTATTGGACTAACAGTAAAATGCTTACATCCAGCGCCTTTTCCATTAACTTCATCGATATAGGGGGCGCTCTTTTAATTTTTGGATAAAAAAACGTTCTCGTTTTAAACAAGATATTTTGTAACGAAAAGATGCTCGACTATGCATATAATTGACAGCTTTGGAAAGAAAACACTGACGTTTCCAAAACTGCAAAGATATTATCTGTGAGTGCCACAGAACTAATGCTACAGGCGAAACCAAGATGAAATTTCATACAGGAAATGCCCCAGATTTTGAATGCGCTGTGTTCCAATGTCTCCTTATATGGCTGTGAATGCGCCAGGAATGAGCCTACACTTTCTGTCGTTTCCCCAAGGTGTCTGCAGCATTGTGACGTATTTGTAGGCATATCATTGGAAAATTGACCATAAGAGACTACATTTACCAGGTGTCCACTTGGTGTCCTCCGTCGAAATTATTGCGCAATCTCCAGCTGCGTCCACTTTTCATTTGGTTCAGAGGAGAAAGACAACTGCCACAAATAATTTATCATCGAATAGATATGTGAAAAACACCTTGAGGATTGATTTTAAACAACGTTAGCCATGTTTCTGTCGATATTATGGAGTTAATTTTGAAAAAAATTTGGCGTTGTAATGACTGAATTTTCAGTTTTTTTTCTTAGCCAAACGTGATGAACAAAACGGAGCGATTTCTCCTACACAAATAATCTTTTTGGAAAAACTGAACATTTGCTATCTAACTGAGAGTCTCCTCATTGAAAACATCCGAAGTTCTTCAAAGGTAAATTATTTTATTTGAATGCTTTTCTTGTTTTTGTGAAAATGTAGCCTGCTGAATGCTAGGCTTAATGCTATGCTAGCTATCAATACTCTTACACAAATGCTTGTGGAGCTGTGGTTGAAAAGCATATTTTGAAAATCTGAGATGATAGTGTTGTTAACAAAAGGCTAAGCTTGTGAGCCAATATATTTATTTCATTTGCGATTTTCATGAATAGTTAACGTTGCGTTATGCTAATGAGCTTGAGGCTATGATTACGCTCCCGGATACGGGATTGCTCAACGCTAGAGGTTAATGCAGAGTTAACAATAAGATAAATAGTAATGATTCACGAGGAATAGAAACACGAAGTGAATAACAAATAAAGAGTCAAATAACATGTCAACATACAGTACAGGAAGTACCAGTACTGAGTCAATGTGCAGGTGTACGAGGTAACTGAGGTAGCCATGTACTGAACATACCGGTAGGGGTAAACTGACGAGGTAGAGAGAGCAGAATGGTGGAGCGAGAAAAGGAGAAGGAGAATGATGAAAGAAAAGGATATGAAAAAAGAATGCCCTCACAAACATTTTGATTTGAGCTAGGAGGAAGAGGTGAGGTGGAGGAGAACATCAAAGGTGAGATGAAGGGCAGAACGTCCCCAGCTACCTCTGGTAGACAGAGGAAATATGGAAACAGATGAAGGGAGACGTTAGAGAGCTCTACATACTGGTTTCACACAGAAGAGCCTATGAGTGAAAGAGAGAGATGAAAAAGAGGAGTTTACTCACTGGGCTCACAGCACACTGTGACTCGCAGCTTCATGCAAGGCAGCGGAGAGCTTTCCCCTGTAGGCAATGCTGGAGAGAGAGAGACAGAGAGAGAGAGTTATTACTAAACATATTCCAAATTTTTACAAATTGAACCCAGAGGAAAAACTAAGAATACTCATGGGCGAAGGAGCAATGGCTCCTCTTGCAGCCAAATATGTATTTTCCTGCCATAGCCTGAGGGACACTGAATAATAACATCTGCATAGTAAGCAGTAACTTAATTGTTATTGCTATTATTGTTATTTCTGTAATTATTATTATTTTTGTATTTAATTTTGTATTATTATTTACTACACTTTTATATTTTATATTTGCTATCATTTAGAATTTTGTTAGAGAGATGTATACATTGTTGCTTTGGCAATATTGACACAATGTTTTTCATGCCAATAAAGCAGCTTGAATTTGAATTTGAGAGACGGAGAGAGAGAGACGGACAGAGAGAGAGAGAGAGAGAGAGAGAGACGGACGGAGAAACAGAGAGACGGACAGAGAGACAGAGAGAGAGACGGACAGAGAGAGAGAGACGGACAGAGAGAGAGACGGACAGAGAGAGAGAGACGGACAGAGAGAGAGAGACGGACAGAGAGAGAGAGACGGACAGAGAGAGAGAGACGGACAGAGAGAGAGAGACGGACAGAGAGAGAGAGACGGACAGAGAGAGAGACGGACAGAGAGAGAGACGGACAGAGAGAGAGAGACGGACAGACAGAGAGAGACGGACAGAGAGAGACGGACAGAGAGAGAGAGACGGACAGAGAGAGAGACGGACAGAGAGAGACGGACAGAGAGAGAGACGGACAGAGAGAGACGGACAGAGAGAGAGACGGACAGAGAGAGACGGACAAGAGAGAGAGACGGACAGAGAGAGAGACGGACAGAGAGAGACGGACAGAGAGAGACGGACAGAGAGAGAGACGGACAGAGAGACGGACAGAGAGACGGACAGAGAGACAGAGAGAGAGAGAGACGGACAGAGAGACAGAGAGAGAGAGACGGACAGAGAGACAGAGAGAGACGGACAGAGAGGGTGGGAGAGACGGACAGAGAGACGGACAGAGAGAGAGAGACGGACAGAGAGAGAGACGGACAGAGAGAGACGGACAGAGAGAGAGACGGACAGAGAGAGAGAGACGGACAGAGAGAGAGAGACGGACAGAGAGAGACGGACAGAGAGAGAGAGAGAGAGACTGACAGAGAGAGAGACAGAGAGAGAGAGAGAGACGGACAGAGAGAGAGAGAGAGAGACGGACAGAGAGAGAGACGTACAGAGCGAGACGGACAGAGAGAGAGAGAGACGGAGAGAGAGAGACGGACAGAGAGAGAGAGAGACGGACAGAGAGAGAGAGAGAGACGGACAGAGAGAGAGAGAGACGGACAGAGAGAGAGAGACGGACAGAGAGGAGGGAGAGAGAGACAGACAGAGAGAGACGGACAGAGAGAGAGAGACGGACAGAGAGCGAGAGACAGAGAGAGACAGAGACACAGAGAGAGAGAGAGAGAGAGAGAGAGAGAGAGAGAGGTCACAATCAGATGAGCTCCTGCATTTTTCAGCATTTTCTTTAAAAAAGATAGATTAGGAGTTAGATAAACTTGGATTTTTTGTCAGGAACACATACTGGATTCTACCCTCTACAACATAACCCCCACTTCAAATCAAAACTTAAAACCTACAACCTGATTTTGGACGGAATTACGGAATCACCTGGAAGGTTCACAACTACCAAGATTTATTTCTCTATACAGCAAATTCTCTGGAAAACAACAGAAACCTGAAAACCCCATCCAACCTGGAACTGAGTGAGTAATGCTTAGTCCGAAACTATATATTTAAAAGCCAAAAGCCAAGAAGAAAAATACACAACATTACTTTACTAATAACATCTGCATAGTAAGCAGTAACTTAATTGTTATTGCTATTATTGTTATTACTGTAATTATTATTATTTTTGTATTTAATTTTGTATTATTATTTACTACACTTTTATATTTTATATTTGCTATCATTTAGAATTTTGTTACAATGTATATTGTATACATTGTTGCTTTGGCAATATTGACACAATGTTTTTCATGCCAATAAAGCAGTTTGAATTTGAATTTGAGAGACGGACAGAGAGAGAGAGGGACAGGGAGAGAGAGAGAGAGGGGGACAGAGAGAGAGAGAGAGAGAGGGACAGAGACTCAGGACAGCACAACTAGACCCATCCCATCACAACACAGCTCTACTAGACCTGGCCCATCACAACATAGCTCTACTAGACCCAGCCCATCACAACACAGCTCTACTAGACCCAGGTCATCACAACACAGCTCTACTAGACCCAGCCCATCACAACACAGCTCTGACCACTACTCCAGGGTCGGACAGAACACTGCCCTTCAGGGAAGTAGACCACATGACGCAGTCCACACCTTGTATCAGTCAGATCATCAGCCTACATATGCTGAGGTAACCTCTGGCAGAAGACCCCTAGAACAATCAGAGATAGGAGAGGTGCGCCAACTACTGCAACTAATATGCAGACTACTGAGCTAGACAGTCCCTTTAATTCACACACGGGCACGCATGCGCACACACACACACACACACACACACACACACACAGGGTTGCAGATTGCATTGTACTTATTTTATGTGCAATCTTATTCCATTCTTATTAATTTGTTTACAACTATTCTTAATTTTATTGACACCGGTATTATAATAATAATTCTGTGTGATGGTGTGTGTGCGTGTGTGTGTGTGTGTGTGTGTGTGTGTGTGTATGTATGTATGTATGTATGTATGTATGTATGTGTATATGTATGTATGTATGTATGTATATATATGTATATGTGTGTGTATGTGTATATATATATATATATATGTATATATGTATATATGTATATGTGTATATGTATATGTATATATATGTATATATATATATATATATATATATATAGTATTATTTTTATTTGTTTTTTTTCGATGTACTTTACTCAAACCAATGAATATCACTTATTATAAATGAGATCATTAAGTATCAGCTCTTGGAATATCCAGGGCCTATACTCTTCACATTTTGGTTATAAAACAACAAATCCAGAATTGCTTAAAAACATCAAGGGACAGGACATCATAATCCTACTGGAAACATGGTGTCGTGGAGACATAGATACTCAGTGTCCCTCAGGCTATAGAGAAAGTTTACTACCGTCAATCAAACATAAACATGTTAAAAGGGGCCGAGACTCAGGTGGAATCATCATTTGGCATAAGCGGGACTTAGCGCTGGATGAAATGAAAAAAGGTACCACTCACATTTGGCTAAAACTTAACAAAGGTACAATCTATTGTGACAATGATGTATACATATGTGCAGCTTATGCTCCTCCTTCAGATTCATCATATTATGATGATCAGTTTTTTGACAATCTCCAGACAGAAATCATTACATTTCAGGCACAGGGTAAAGTGCTTCTTTGTGGAGATTTCAATGCAAGAACAGGTTCTGAGCCTGACTACACTGATGCGGGAGGTAACCATCACATATTTGGACACCCGTCCTTATACAGTAGCCCTATTATAAATAATAGAAACAGTCCTGACCAAATACTGAACAAAAATGGAAAGGAGTTAGTACATCTCTGTCGAGCCTTAGGCCTGTACATGCTTAATGGTAGAATCAGAGGGGACTCTTTAGGTCAGTTTACTTACTGCTCAGCTCTTGGGACAAGTGTAGTCGATTATGCCATCACTGACATTGACCCCTCTTCCATTAGTGCATTCACTGTCAGACCACAGACACCCTTGTCAGATCACAGTCAGATCAACGTGTTTCTGAAGAAATTAACCGGCAATATTCATTCAAAAAAACAGCCCAATAAACTCTACAACATAAACCAATCATACAGATGGGCTCCAAACAGTGCAGAGAGATTCACTGAAGCATTGAACTCAAATGAAATAATGAACTCTATACAGTTTTTCAATAACTCACGGTACCAAAACAATAAAGATGGTGTCAATTCAGCTACTCAAAACATCAACTGCATATTCCAAAAAGCAGCATCGAAAGCAAATTTGAGAAAACCAAAGAAATGCAACATCAGAAGCAAAAATCAAAATGTTTCTGACAAATGGTTTGATAATGAATGTAAAACAATTAGAAAACACTTGAGACAAATGTCAAACAAAAAACATAAGCAGCAAAACAACCCAGAGCTAC
>NC_088240.1:81162862-81165362 GCF_036934945.1 Oncorhynchus masou masou | reverse complement strand
GACAGAGAGAGACGGACAGAGAGAGAGATAGAGACGGACAGAGAGAGAGATAGAGATGGACAGAGAGAGAGAGAGAGACGGACAGAGAGAGAGAGACGGACAGAGAGGACAGGAGAGAGAGAGAGACGGACAGAGAGAGAGAGAGATGGACAGAGAGAGAGAGATAGAGATGGACAGAGAGAGAGACGGAGAGAGACGAGAGAGAGAGACGGACAGAGAGAGACGGACAGAGAGAGAGACGGACAGAGAGAGAGACGGACAGAGAGACGGACAGAGAGAGAGACGGACAGAGAGAGAGAGACGACGGACAGAGAGAGAGACAGACAGAGAGAGAGAGACGGACAGAGAGAGAGAGAGACGGACAGAGAGAGAGAGACGGACAGAGAGAGAGAGACGGACAGAGAGAGAGAGAAGGACAGAGAGAGACGGACAGACAGAGAGAGAGAGAAGGACAGAGAGAGAGAGAGAAGGACAGGACAGAGAGAGAGACTGAGAGACAGAGAGAGAGGACAGGACAGAGAGAGAGACGGACAGAGAGAGAGAGAGACGAGAGAGAGAGAGAGACGGACAGAGAGAGAGACGGACAGAAGAGAGGAGAGTGACAGAAGAGAGAGACGGACAGAGACGAGACAGAGAGAGACGGACAGAGAGAGAGAGAGAGAGACAGAGAGACAGAGAGAGAGAGACGGACAGAGAGAGAGAGACGGACAGAGAGAGAGAGAGAGAGAGACAGACAGAGAGAGAGACAGACGGACAGAGAGAGAGAGACGGACAGAGAGAGAGAGACGAGAGAGAGAGACGGACAGAGAGACGGAGAGACGGACAGAGACGAGAGAGAGACGGACAGAGAGACGGAGAGAGAGAGACGGAGAGAGAGACGGAGACGGAGAGAGAGAGAGAGAGAGAGAGAGAGACGAGAGAGAGAGAGAGACGGACAGAGAGAGACAGAGAGACGGACAGAGAGAGAGACGGACAGAGAGAGACGGACAGAGAGAGACGGACAGAGAGAGAGACAGAGAGAGACGGACAGAGAGAGAGAGAGACGGACAGAGAGAGAGACGGACAGAGAGAGAGAGAGAGAGACGGACAGAGAGAGAGAGAGGGACAGAGAGAGAGAGACAGACAGAGAGAGAGAGAGGCGGACAGAGAGAGACAGAGAGACGGACAGAGAGAGAGAGACGGACAGAGAGACGGACAGAGAGAGACGGAGAGAGAGAGAGAGAGAGAGAGAGAGACGGACAGAGCGAGACAGAGAGACGGACAGAGAGAGACAGAGAGACGGACAGAGAGAGAGAGAGAGAGACGGACAGAGAGAGAGAGAGACGGACAGAGAGAGACAGAGACAGACAGAGAGAGAGAGAGAGGCGGACAGAGAGAGACAGAGAGACGGACAGAGAGACAGAGAGACGGACAGAGAGAGAGAGGACAGAGAGAGAGAGAGGGACAGAGAGAGAGGGAGGGAGAGAGAGAGACGGACAGAGAGACAGAGAGACGGACAGAGAGAGAGAGACGGACAGAGAGAGACGGACAGAGAGAGAGAGAGACGGAGAGAGAGAGAGAGAGGGACAGAGAGAGAGAGGGACGGACAGAGAGAGAGAGGGACGGACGGACAGAGAGAGAGAGGGACGGACAGAGAGAGAGACAGACAGAGAGACGGACAGAGAGGAAGAGAGAGAGAGAGAGAGAGAGAGGGACAGAGAGAGAGAGAGACAGAGAGAGAGAGAGACGGACAGAGAGACGGACAGAGAGAGACGGACAGAGAGGGACAGAGAGAGACAGAGAGACAGACAGAGAGACAGAGACGGACAGAGAGAGACAGAGAGACGGACAGAGAGAAAGACGGACAGAGAGAGAGAGAGACGGACAGAGAGAGAGAGAGACGGAGAGAGAGAGAGAGAGACGGAGAGAGAGAGAGAGAGACAGAGAGAGAGAGAGACGGACAGAGAGAGGAGAGAGAGACGGACAGAGAGACGGACAGAGAGACGGGACAGAGAGAGAGAGAGAGACGGACAGAGAGACGGACAGAGAGACAGAGACAGACAGAGACGGACAGAGAGAGAGAGACGGACAGAGAGAGAGAAAGACGGACAGAGAGAGAGACGGACAGAGAGAGAGACGGACAGAGAGACGGACAGAGAGAGAGACGGACAGAGACGGACAGAGAGAGAGAGACGGAGAGAGAGAGAGAGAGAGAGAGACGGACAGAGAGAGAGAGAGACGGACAGAGAGAGACGGACAGAGACAGAGAGACGGACAGAGACGGAGAGAGAGAGAGGGACAGAGAGAGAGAGAGGGACAGAGAGAGGGACAGAGAGACGGACAGAGAGGGAGAGATAGAGACGGACAGAGAGAGAGAGAGACAGACAGAGAGAGAGAGAGAGGCGGACAGAGAGAGACAGAGAGACGGACAGAGAGAGAGAGACGGACAGAGAGAGAGAGACAGACGGAGAGAGAGAGAGGGACAGAGAGAGAGAGAGGGACAGAGAGAGAGACGGACAGA